>NW_026894129.1:0-188343 GCF_032452875.1 Bos javanicus | reverse complement strand
GGCTGATCATACACTGATCACGTGACTGATCATGCACTGATCACGTGACTGTCATGCACTGATCACGTGGCTGATCATGCACTGATCACGTGGCTGATCATGCACTGATCACGTGCCTGGTCATGCACTGATCACGTGGCTATCATGCACTGCTCACGCGGCTGTTCATGCAATGATCACGTAGCTACCATGTACTGGTCACGTGAGTGATCATGCACTGATCACGTAATTGATCATGCACTATTCACGTGGCTAATCATGCAATGATCACCCGGATGTTCATACACTGATCATGTGACAGTTCATGCAGTGATCACATAGCTATCATGCACTGCTCACGCAGCTGTTCATGCAATGATCACGTAGCTACCAGGTACTGGTCACGTGAGTGATCATGCACTGATCACGTAATTGATCAGTCACTAATCAGGTGACTTATCATGCACTGTTCACGTGAGTGATCATGCACTGATCACGTGACTGATCATGCACTGATCTCGTGGCTATCATGCAGGGCTCATGTGGCGGATCATGCAATGATCACCTAGCTACCATATACTGGTCACGTGACTGATCATGCACTGATCACGTGACTGATCATGCACAGATCACGTGACTCATCATGCACAGATCACGTGACTGATCATGCACTGATTACGTTGCTATGATGCACTGCTCACGTGGCTGATCATGCACTGAACACGTGACTGATCATGCAGTGATCACGTGGCTATCCTGCACTGATCACATTGAAATCATGCACTGATCACGTGGCTGATCACACACGTATCACGTGACTGATCATGCACTGATCACGTGGTTGATCATGAAATGATCACGCAGCTACCATGTACTGGTCACGTGACTATCATGCACTGATCACGTGGTTGATCATGCACTGATCACGTGACTGATCATGCACTGATCACGTGGCTATCATGCACTGATCACTTGGCTGGTCATACACTCATCACGCAGCTACCATGTACTGGTCACGTGACTGATCATGCACTGATGACGTAATTGATCATGCACTGATCATGTGGCTTTTCATGCACTGATCACGTGACTTATCATGCACTGATCACGTAGCTATCATACACTGATCACATGGCTGGTCATACACTGATCACGTGCCTGGTCATGCACAGATTACATGACTGATCATGCACTGATCACGTCACTGATCATGCACTGATCACGTGGATAAACATACACTGATCATGTGCCAGATCATGCAGTGATCACGCGGCTATCATGCACTGATCACTTGGCTGATCACACACGTATCACGTGACTGATCATGCACTGATCACGTTGCTCATCAGGCACTGATCCGGTGGCTGATCACACACGTATCACGTGACTGATCATGTACAGTTCACGTAAATAATCATGAAGTGATCACGTGGCTATCCTGCACTGATCACGTGGATAACATGCACTGATCACGTGGCTGATCACACACGTATCACGTGACTGCTCATGCACTGATCACGTGGCTATCATGCACTGATCACGTGGCTATCATGCACTGATCACGTGGCTGATCATGCAATGATCACGTAGCTACCATGCACTGGTCACGTGACTGATCATGCACTGATCAGGTAATTGATCATGCACTGATCACGTGACTGATCATGCACAGATCACGTGACTGGTCATGCACAGGTCACGTGACTGATGATGCACTGATCACGTGGCTATAATGCACTGCCTACGTGGCTGATCATGCAATGATCACGCAGCTACCATGTACTGGTCACATGACTGATCATGCACTGATCACATAATTTATCATGCACTGATCACCTGGCTTATCATGCATTGATTATGTGACTGATCATGTGCTGATCATGTTTGGTGTCACACACTGATCATGTGCCTCTGGAGGCAATGAACATAGAGCTGAGTAGGCAGGAATCAGTCAGCAGGCTATAATCGTGGAACTCAGCTCTGAGAAATCATGCTGCTCAGCTGGCAATAATCAAGTAGATGAGCAGGCAGGAATTACGCAGCACAGGTGGCAATTGTCAAGGAGATGACAGGCAGGAATCGTGCAGCTCAGCTGGAAATGGTCAAGTAGATTAGCAGACAGTAATCACGCAGCTCAGCAGGCCCTGATCACGTGACTGAGCATGCACTGTTCACGTGGCTGATCACACACCTATCACGTGACTGATCATGCACTGATCATGTGACTGATCATGCACTGATCACGTGGCTATCATGCATTGATCACTTGGCTGGACATACACTGATCACGTGCGTGGTCATGCACTGATCACGTGGCTGATCATGCACTGATCACGTGACTGATCATGCACTGATCTCGTGTCTGATCATGCACTGATCACGTGGCTATCATGCACTGCTCACGTGGCTGATCATGCGATGATCACGCAGCTACCATGTACTGGTCACATGACTGATCATGCACTGATCACGTGACTGATCATGCAGTGATCACGTGGCTATCATGCACTACTCAAGTGGCTGATCATGCAATGATCATGTAGCTACCATGTACAGGTCACGTGAATGATCATACACCCATCAGGTGACTGATCATGCACTGATCACGTGGCTATCATGCACTGATCACGAGACTGATCATGCACTGATCAAGTCTATATCATGCACTGATCACATGAATGCCCATGCACTGATCACGTGGGTGATCATACACTTATCATGTGACAGATCGTACACTGTTCACGTGGCTGATCATGCACTGATACCGTGACTGAGCATGGACTGATCACATGACTATCATGTAGTGATCACGTGACTTAATGGCGCTTATCATGTGACTGATCATGTGCTGATCATGTTTGCTATCATACACCGATCATGTGCCTCTGGAGGCAATAAACAAAGAGCTGAGTAGGCACGAATAAAACAGTCAGCAGGCAATAATCATGGAACTCAGCTGTGAGGAATCATGCTGCTCAGCTGGCAACAATCAAGCAGCTGAGCAGGCAGGAATCACGCAGCACAGCTGGCAATTGTCAAGGAGATGACAGGCAGGAATCGTGCAGCTCAGCTGGCAATTGTCAAGCAGATGAGCAGACAGTAATCACGCAGCTCAGCAGGCCCTGATCACGTGACTGAGCATGCACTGTTCACTTGGATGATCACACACCTATCACGTGACTGATCATGCACTGATCACGTGACTGATCATGCACTGATCACGTGGCTATCATACACTGATCACTTGCCTGGTCATAAACTGATCACGTGCCTGGTCATGCACAGATTACATGACTGATCATGCACTGAACACGTGATTGATCATGCACTGATCACGTGGCTATCATGCACTACTCACGTGGCTGATCATGCAATGATCATGTAGCTACCACGTACCGGTCAGGTGACTGATCATACTCCCTTTAGGTGACGGATCATGCACTGATCACGTCGCTGATCATACACTGACCACGTGCCTGGTCATGCACAGATCACGAGACAAATCATGAACTGATCACATAGCTATCATGAAATGATCACCTGGCTGATCATGCACTGATCACGTGGCTGATCATGCACTGATACCGTGACTGAGCATGGACTGATCACATGACTATCATGTAGTGATCACGTGACTTAATGGCTCTGAACAGTCAGCAGGCAATAATCATGGAACTCAGCTGTGAGGTATCATGCTGCTCAGCTGGCTATAATCAAGCAGCTGAGCAGGCAGGAATTACGCAGCACAGCTGGCAATTGTCAAGCAGATGACAGGCAGGAATCATGCAGCTCAGCTGGCAATTCTCAAGCAGATGAGCAGACAGTAATCACACAGCTCAGCAGGCCCTTATCACGTGACTGAGCACGCACTATTCACGTGGCTGATCATACACTGATCACGTGATGATCATGCACTGATCACTTGGATATCATGCACTGATCACGTGGCTGATCATACAGTGCTCACGTAACTGATCATGCACTGATCACGTGGCTATCATGCACTGCTCACGTGGCTGAACATGCACTGTTCACGTTGCTGATCACACACCTGTCACGTGAGATATCATGCACTGATCACGTGGCACTCATGCACTGATCACGTGGCTGATCATACTCTGCTCACGTAACTGATCATGCACACATCACGTGGCTATCATGCACTGCTCACGTGGCTCGTCATGCAATGATCACGTAGCTACCATATACTGGTCACGTGACTGATCATGCACAGATCACGTCAATGATCATGCACAGTTCAAGTGACTGATCATGCACTGATCACGTGGCTATCATGCTCTGCTCAGGTGGCTGATCATGCAAGGATCACGTAGCAACCATGTACTGGTCACGTGACTGATCATGCACTGATCACGTAATTGATCCTGCACTGATCACGTGGCTCATCATGCAATGATCACGTAGCTATCATGCACTGATCACGTGGCTCTCATGCACTGATCATGTGGCTATCATGCACTGATCATGTAGCTATCATGCACTGATCACGTGGCTGATCCCGCAATGATCACGTAGCTACCATGTACTGGTCATGCACTGATCATGCACTGATCACGTAATTGATCCTGCACTGATCACATGGCTCATCACGCACTGATCACGTGGCTGATCCACACGTATCACGTGACTGATCATGTACAGTTCACGTAAATAATCATGAAGTGATCACGTGGCTATCCTGCACTGATCACGTGGATAACATGCACTGATCACGTGGATGATCACACACGTATCACGTGACTGATCATGCACTGATCAAGTGGCTATCATGCACTGATCACGTGGCTATCATGCACTGATCACGTGGCTGATCATGCAATGATCACGTAGCTACCATGCACTGGTCACGTGACTGATCATGCACTTATCAGGTAATTGATCATGCACTGATCACGTGACTGATCATGCACAGATCACAGGACTGATCATGCACAGATCACGTGACTGATCATGCACTGATCACGTGGCTATCATGCACTGCTCACGTGGCTGATCATGCAATGATCACGCAGCTACCCTGTACTGGTCACATGACTGATCGTGCACTGATCACATAATTGATCATGCACTGATCACCTGGCTTATCATGCATTGATTATGTGACTGATCATATGCTGATCATGTTTGGTGTCACACACTGATCATGTGCCTCTGGAGGCAATGAACATAGAGCTGAGTAGGCAGGAATCAGTCAGCAGGCTATAATCGTGGAACTCAGCTCTGAGAAATCATGCTGCTCAGCTGGCAATAATCAAGTAGATGAGCAGGCAGGAATTACGCAGCACAGGTGGCAATTGTCAAGGAGATGACAGGCAGGAATCATGCAGCTCAGCTGGAAATGGTCAAGCAGATGAGCAGACAGTAATCATGCACCTCAGCAGGCCCTGATCACGTGACTGAGCATGCAATGATCACGTGGCTGATCACACACCTATCACGTGACTGATCATGCACTGATCACGTGACTGATCATGCACTGATCACGTGGCTATTATGCACTGATCACTTGGCTGGTCATACACTGATCACGTGCATTGTCATGCACAGATTACATGACTGATCATGCACTGAACACGTGATTGATCATGCAGTGATCACGTGGCTATCATTCACTACTCACGCGGCTGATCATGCAATGATCATGTAGCTACCATGTACAGGTCACGTGAATGATCATACACCCATCAGATGACTGATCATGCACTGATCACGTGGCTATCATGCACTGATCACGAGCCTGATCATGCACTGATTACGTCTATATCATGCACTGATCACATGGCTGCCCATGCACTGATCACCTGGGTGATCATACACTAATCATGTGACAGATCGTGCACTGATCACGTGGCTTATCATGCACTGATACCGTGACTGAGCATGGACTGATCACTTGACTATCATGTAGTGATCACGTGACTTAATGGCGCTGACCATGTGACTGATCATGCGCTGTGCATGTTTGCTATCATACACTGATCATGTGCCTCTGGAGGCAATAAACAAAGAGCTGAGTAGGCATGAATCAAACAGTCAGCAGGCAATAATCATGGAATTCAGCTGTGAGGAATCATGCTGCTCAGCTGGCTATAATCAAGCAGCTGAGCAGACAGGAATTACGCAGCACAGCTGGCAATTGTCAAGCAGATGACAGGCAGGAATCCTGCAGCTCAGCTGGCAATTGTCAAGCAGATGAGCAGACAGTAAACACGCAGCTCAGCAGGCCCTGATCACGTGAATGAGCATGCACTGTTCATGTGGCTGATCATACACTGATCACGTGATTGATCATGCACTGATCACTTGGATATCACGCACTGATCACGTGGCTGATCATACACTGTTCACGTGTCTGACCATTCACTGATCACATGGCTGATCATGCACTGATCACCTAATTGATCATGCACTTATCATTTGCCTGATCATGCACTGATCACGTGGCTGATCATACACTGATCACGTGACTGATCATGCACTGATAACCTGGCTGATCATGCACTGATCACCTAATTGATCATGCACTTATCATTTGCCTGATCATGCACTGATCACGTGGCTGATCATGTACTGATCACGTGACTGATCATGCACTGATCACGTGGCTGATCATGCACTGATCACCTAATTGATCATGCACTTATCATTTGCCTGATCATGCACTGATCACGTGGCTGATCATACACTGATCACGTGACTGATCATGCACTGATCACGTGACTGATCATGCACTGATCAAGTGGCTATCATGCACTGATCACTTGGCTGGTCAAACACTGATCACATTACTGATCATGCACTGTTCACGTGACTGATCATGCACTGATCTCGTGTCTGATCATGCACTGATCACGTGGCTATCATGCACTGCTCACGTGGCTGATCATTCGATGATCACGCAGCTACCATGTACTGGTCACATGACTGATCATGCACTGATCACGTGGCTGATCATGCAATCATCACGTGACTGACCATGCACTGATCACGTGACTGATCATCCACTGATCAGTTGGCTATCATGCACTTAATACTTGGCTGATCATACACTGATCACGTGACTGATAATGCACTGATCATCTGGCTATCGTGCACTCATTACCTGGTTATCGTGCACTGATCATGTGGTTGATCATACACTGATCACGAGACTGATCATGCACTGATCACGTCTATATCATGCACTGATCACATGACTGCCCATGCACTGATCACCCGGATGATCATACAGTGATCATGCGACAGATCATGCACTGATCACGTGGCTATCATGCACTGCTCACGCGGCTGTTCATGCAATGATCACGTAGCTACCATGTACTGGTCACGTGAGTGATCATGCAGTGATCACGTAATTGTTCATGCACTGATCAGGTGACTTATCATGCACTGTTAACGTGAGTGATCATGCACTGATCACGTGACTGATCATGCACTGATCTCGTGGCTATCATGCATGGCTCATGTGGCTGATCATGCAATGATCACCTAGCTACCATATACTGGTCACGTGACTGATCATGCACTGAGCACGTAATTGATCATGCACTGATCATGTGGCTGATCATGCACTGATCACGTGGCTGATCATCCACTGATCACGTGACTGATCATGCACTGATCACGTGACTGATCATGCACTGATCACGTGGCTATCATGCACTGATCACCTGGCTGGTCATACACTGATCACGTGCCTGGTCATGCACAGATTACATGACTGATCATGCACTGAACACGTGACTGATCATGCACTGAGCACGTAATTGATCATGAACTGATCATGTGGCTGATCATCCACTGATCACGTGATTGATCATGCACTTATCACGTGACTGATCATGCACTGATCACGTGGCTATCATGCACTGATCACCTGGCTGGTCATACACTGATCACGTGCCTGGTCATGCACAGATTACATGACTGATCATGCACTGAACACGTGACTGATCATGCACTGTTCACGTGGCTATCATGCACTACTCACGTGGCTGATCATGCAATGATCATGTAGCTACCATGTACCGGTCAGGTGACTGATCATACACCCATCACGTGACGGATCATGCACTGATCACATGGCTGGTCATACTCTGATCACCTGCCTGGTCATGCACAGATCACGTGACAAATCATGAAATGATCACATAGTTATCATGAACTGATCACGTGGCTGATCATGCACTGGTACCGTGACTGAGCATGGACTGATCACATGACTATCCTGTAGTGATCACGTGACTTAATGGCGCTGATGCTGTGACTGATCATGCGCTGATCATGTTTGCTATCATACACTGATCATGTGCCTCTGGAGGCAATAAACAAAGAGCTGAGTAGGCACGAATCAAACAGTCAGCAGGCAATAATCATGGAACTGAGCTGTGAGGAATCTTGCTGCTCAGCTGGCAATAATCAAGCAGCTTAGCAGGCAGGAATTACGCAGCACAGCCGGCAATGGTCAAGCAGATGACAGGCAGGAATCGTGCAGCACAGCCGGCAATTGTCAAGCAGATGAGCAGACAGGAATCACGCAGCTCAGCAGGCCCAGATCACGTGACTGAGCATGCACTGATCATGTGCCGGGAGCCGGGGAGGCATTCCACTCTGGACAAAGGTCATGAGGAAGGACGCTCGGCATACGCAAATGCAGGATCGAGCCTCAGGAGTCCACCCGGATATTCTCTAGCATCTCCCCCCCAAAAAAACCAGAGTCTGCCTACTGTATTGCTTTTGCTCTCACCTCTGATTTCACTGGGGGCTGTCCCCCACCACCATCTCGCTCTCTCTGTCAAAGAGTTAACTTACAGCTCCAATTCATAAAGTTCCTTGTCATTCTTCCCTTTAACTTCCAGCTGAGTCTCCATCTGGAGCGCGGAACCCACCAAGCTTACTAATTATGCCTGGGCTGCTAAGACCCACTCGAGAAGGTGTCTAGGGTGAGGCACCTTTCGCTATTCGAGAGGGCGCCTGCGGCCTACGTAAGTGGTGCAAACTTCTTGTCTTGAAGTTTGATTGGTCTTCCGCGTAAACCAAGCTACTCAGTCTCTTTTCTCCACCGAATTTTCCTACTGAGCTCTCCTCATACTATTATTCTTGACATCTCTGATTAGCATATAAATAGTCTCCTAGGCCCTCTCTCCTTCGAATACCCTGGATCAGTTGGGGCTGGTCCCCGGCAGGTGGCGACCGAACAGGGACCTCAGGAGGCGATACTAAAAGAGCTGAGCAGACACGAACCACGCAATCAGCAGGCAATAAGCATGGAGCTCAGCAGTGACGAATCATGCTGCTCAACTGGCAATAATCAAGCACGTGACCAGGCAGGAATCACGCAGCTCAGCTGGCAATTGTCAAGCAGATGAGCCGACAGGAATCACGCAGCTCAGATGGCAATTGTCATGCAGATGAGCCGGCAGGAATCACGCAGCTCAGCAGGCCCTGATCACGTGACTCTGCAGGCACTGATCACGTGGCTGATCAAGTCCAGATCACGAGACTGAGCATGCACTGATAAGATGGCTATCATGCACTGATGACGTGACTGCGCATGAACTGATGACGTGGCTGATCAGGCACTGATCACATGGCTCATCATGCACTGATCACGTGTTTATCAGGCAGTGAACAGTGACTGACAGGCGCTGATCAGGGTACTGTGCACGCACTGATCAGGTGGCTGATCAGGAACTGACCACCTGAATGCGCATGCAGTGATCACGTGGTTGGTCGTTCACTGATCACGTGTTTATCATACGGTGATCACGTGACTGAGAGGCGCTGATCACGTGACTGTGCCGTCAGTGATCACGTGGCTGAGCAGGCACTGATACTGTGACTGAGCATGCACTGATCATGTGCCGGGAGCCGGGGAGGCATTCCACTCTGGACAAAGGTCATGAGGAAGGAGGCTCGGCATATGCAAATGTGGGATCGAGCCTCAGGAGCCACCCGGATATTGTCGAGCATCGCCCCCCCAAAAAAACCGGAGTCTGCCTACTGTATTGCTTTGTGCTCTCACCTCTGATTTCACTGGGGGCTGTCCACCACCACCATCTCGCTCTCTCTGTCAAAGAGTTAACTTACAGCTCCAATTCATAAAGTTCCTTGTCATTCTTCCCTTTAACTTCCAGCTGAATCTCCATCTGGAGCGCGGAACCCACCACGCTTACTAATTATGCCTGGGCTGCTAAGACCCACACGAGAAGGTGTCTACAGTGAGGCACCTTTCGCTATTCGAGAGGGCGCCTGCGGCCTACGTAAGTGATGCAAACTTCTTGTCTTGAAGTTTGATTGGTCTTCCGCGTAAACCAAGCTACTCAGTCTCTTTTCTCCACCGAATTTTCCTACTGAGCTCTCCTCATACTATTATTCTTGACATCTCTGATTAGCATATAAATAGTCTCCTAGGCCATCTCTCCTTCGAATACCCTGGATCAGTTGGGGCTGGTCCCCGGTAGGTGGGGACCGAACAGGGACCTCAGGAGGCGATCCTCAAAGAGCTGAGCAGACACGAACCACGCAATCAGCAGGCAATAAGCATGGAGCTCAGCAGTGACGAATCATGCTGCTCAACTGGCAATAATCAAGCACGTGACCACGCAGGAATCACACAGCTCAGCTGGCAATTGTCAAGCAGATGAGCCGACAGGAATCACGCAGCTCAGATGGCAATTGTCATGCAGATGAGCCGGCAGGAATCACGCAGCTCAGCAGGCCCTGATCACGTGGCTGATCAAGTACAGATCACGTGACTGAGCATGCACTGATCACGTGGCTATCATGCACTGATGACGTGACTGCGCATGCACTGATGACGTGGCTGATCAGGCACTGATCACATGGCTCATCATGCACTGATCACGTGTTTATCAGGCAATGATCAGTGGCTGACAGTCGCTGATCATGGGACTGTGCACGCACTGATCACGTGGCTATCATGCACTGATCACGTGACTGCACATGCACTGATGACGTGGCTGTTCGGGCACTGATCACGTGTTTATCAGGCAGAGATCAGTGACTGACAGGCGCTGATCAGGGGACTGTGCACGCACTGATCATGTGGCTGATCAGGAACTGACCACCTGACTGCGCATGCATTGATCACGTGGCTGGTCGTTCACTGATCACGTGTTTATCAGGCAGTGATCAGTGACTGACAGGCGCTGATCAGGGGACTGTGCACGCACTGATCAGGTGGCTGATCAGGAACTGACCACCTGAATGCCCATGCAGTGATCACGTGGCTGGTCGTTCACTGATCACGTGTTTATCATACGGTGATCACGTGACTGAGAGGCGCTGATCACGTGACTGTGCCGTCAGTGATCACGTGGCTGAGCAGTCACTGATACCGTGACTGAGCATGCACTGATCATGTGCCGGGAGCCGGGGAGGCATTCCACTCTGGACAAAGGTCATGAGGAAGGAGGCTCGGCAAACGCAAATGCGGGATCGAGCCTCAGGAGTCCACCCAGATATTCTCGAGCATCTCCCCCCCAAAAAAACCAGAGTCTGCCTACTGTATTGCTTTGTGCTCTCACCTCTGATTTCACTGGGGGATGTCCCCCACCACCATCTCGCTCTCTCTGTCAAAGAGTTAACTTACAGCTCCAATTCATAAAGTTCCTTGTCATTCTTCCCTTTAACTTCCAGCTGAGTCTCCATCTGGAGCGCGGAATCCACCACGCTTACTAATTATGCCTGGGCTGCTAAGACCCACTCGAGAAGGTGTCTAGGGTGAGGCACCTTTCGGTATTCGAGAGGGCGCCTGCGGCCTACGTAAGTGGTGCAAACTTCTTGTCTTGAAGTTTGATTGGTCTTCCGCGTAAACCAAGCTACTCAGTCTCTTTTCTCCACCGAATTTTCCTACTGAGCTCTCCTCATACTATTATTCTTGACATCTCTGATTAGCATATAAATAGTCGCCTAGGCCCTCTCTCCTTCGAATACCCTGGATCAGTTGGGGCTGGTCCCCGGCAGGTGGCGACCGAACAGGGACCTCAGGAGGCAATACTCAAAGAGCTGAGCAGACACGAACCACGCAATCAGCAGGCAATAAGCATGGAGCTCAGCAGTGACGAATCATGCTGCTCAACTGGCAATAATCAAGCACGTGAGCAGGCAGGAATCACGCAGCTCAGCTGGCAATTGTCAAGCAGATGAGCCGACAGGAATCACGCAGCTCAGATGGCAATTGTCATGCAGATGAGCCAGCAGGAATCACGCAGCTCAGCAGGCCCTGATCACGTGACTCTGCAGGCACTGATCACGTGGCTGATCAAGTACAGATCACGTGACTGAGCATGCACTGATCACGTGGCTATCATGCACTGATGACGTGACTGCGCATGCACTGATGACGTGGCTGATCAGGCACTGATCACATGGCTCATCATGCACTGATCACGTGTTTATCAGGCAATGATCAGTGACTGACAGGCGCTGATCATGGGACTGTGCACGCGCTGATCACGTGGCTATCATGCACTGATCACGTGACTGCGCATGCACTGATGACGTGGCTGTTCGGGCACTGATCACATGTTTATCAGGCAGTGATCAGTGACTGACAGGCGCTGATCAGGGGACTGTGTACGAACTGATCAGGTGGCTGATCAGGAACTGACCACCTGACCGCGCATGCAGTGATCACGTGGCTGGTCGTTCACTGATCACGTGTTTATCATACGGTGATCACGTGACTGAGAGGCGCTGATCACGTGACTGTGCCGTCAGTGATCACGTGGCTGAGCAGGCACTGATACCGTGACTGAGCATGCACTGATCATGTGCCGGGAGCCGGGGAGGCATTCCACTCTGGACAAAGGTCATGAGGAAGGAGGCTCGGCATACGCAAATGCGGGATCGAGCCTCAGGAGTCCACCCGGATATTCTCGAGCATCTCCCCCCGAAAAAATCCAGAGTCTGCCTACTGTATTGCTTTGTGCTCTCACCTCTGATTTCACTGGGGGCTGTCCCCCACCACCATCTCGCTCTCTCTGTCAAAGAGTTAACTTACAGCTCCAATTCATAAAGTTCCTTGTCATTCTTCCCTTTAACTTCCAGCTGAGTCTCCATCTGGAGCTCGGAACCCACCAGGCTTACTAATTATGCCTGGGCTGCTAAGACCCACTCGAGAAGGTGTCTAGGGTGAGGCACCTTTCCTTATTCGAGAGGGCGCCTGCGGCCTACGTAAGTGGTGCAAACTTCTTGTCTTGAAGTTTGATTGGTATTCCGCGTAAACCAAGCTACTCAGTCTCTTTTCTCCACCGAATTTTCCTACTGAGCTCTCCTCATACTATTATTCTTGACATCTCTGATTAGCATATAAATAGTCGCCTAGGCCATCTGTCCTTTGAATACCCTGGATCAGTTGGGGCTGGTCCCCGGCAGGTGGCGACCGAACAGGGACCTCAGGAGGCAAAACTCAAAGAGCTTAGCAGACACGAACCACGCAATCAGCAGGCAATAAGCATGGAGCTCAGCAGTGACGAATCATGCTGCTCAACTGGCAATAATCAAGCACGTGAGCAGGCAGGAATAACGCAGCTCAGCTGGCAATTGTCAAGCAGATGAGCCGACAGGAATCACGCAGCTCAGATGGCAATTGTCATGCAGATGAGCCGGCAGGAATCACGCAGCTCAGCAGGCCCTGATCACGTGACTCTGCAGGCACTGATCACGTGGCTGATCAAGTAGAGATCACGTGACTGAGCATGCACTGATCACGTGGCTATCATGCACTGATGACGTGACTGCGCATGCACTGATGACGTGGCTGATCAGGCACTGATCACATGGCTCATCATGCACTGATCACGTGTTTATCAGGCAATGATCAGTGACTGACAGGCGCTGATCATGGGACTGTGCACGCACTGATCACGTGGCTATCATGCACTGATCACGTGACTGCGCATGCACTGATGACGTGACTGTTTGGGCACTGATCACGTGTTTATCAGGCAGTGATCAGTGACTGACAGGCCCTGATCAGGGGACTGTGCACGCACTGATCAGGTGGCTGATCAGGAACTGACCACCTGACTGGGCATGCAGTGATCACGTGGCTGGTCGTTCACTGATCACGTGTTTATCATACGGTGATCACGTGTCTGAGAGACGCTGATATCGTGACTGAGCATGCACTGATCATGTGCCGGGAGCCGGGGAGGCATTCCACTCTGGACAAAGGTCATGAGGAAGGAGGCTCGGCATTCGCAAATGCGGGATCGAGCCTCAGGAGTCCACCCGGATATTCTCGAGCATCTCCCCCCAAGAAAACCAGAGTCTGCCTACTGTATTGCTTTGTGCTCTCACCTCTGATTTCACTGGGGGCTGTCCCCCACCACCATCTCACTCTCTCTGTCAAAGAGTTAACTTACAGCTCCAATTCATAAAGTTCCTTGTCATTCTTCCCTTTAACTTCCAGCTGAGTCTCCATCTGGAGCGCGGAACCCACCACGCTTACTAATTATGCCTGGGCTGCTAAGACCCACTCGAGAAGGCGTCTAGGGTGAGGCACCTTTCGCTATTCGAGAGGGCGCCTGCGGCCTACGTAAGTGGTGCAAACTTCTTGTCTTGAAGTTTGATTGGTCTTCCGCGTAAACCAAGCTACTCAGTCTCTTTTCTCCACCGAATTTTCCTACTGAGCTCTCCTCATACTATTATTCTTGACATCTCTGATTAGCATACAAAGAGTCGCCTAGGCCATCTCTCCTTCGAATACCCTGGATCAGTTGGGGCTGGTCCCCGGCAGGTGGCGACCGAACAGGGACCTCAGGAGGCGATACTCAAAGAGCTGAGCAGACACGAACCACGCAATCAGCAGGCAATAAGCATGGAGCTCAGCAGTGACGAATCATGCTGCTCAACTGGCAATAATCAAGCACCTGAGCAGGCAGGAATCACGCAGCTCAGCTGGCAATTGTCCAGCAGATGAGCCGACAGGAATCACGCAGCTCAGATGGCAATTGTCATGCAGATGAGCCGGCAGGAATCACGCAGCTCAGCAGGCCCTGATCACGTGACTCTGCAGGCACTGATCACGTGGCTGATCAAGTCCAGATCACGTGACTGAGCATGCACTGATCACGTGGCTATCATGCACTGATGAAGTAACTACGCATGCACTGATGACGTGGCTGATCAGGCACTGATCACATGGCTCATCATGCACTGATCACGTGTTTATCAGGCAATGATCAGTGACTGACAGGCGCTGATCATGGGACTGTGCACGCACTGATCACGTGGCTATCATGCACTGATCACGTGACTGCGCATGCACTGATGACGTGGCTGTTCGGGCACTGATCACGTGTTTATCAGGCAGTGATCAGTGACTGACAGGCGCTGATCAGGGGACTGTGCACGCACTGATCAGGTGGCTGATCAGGAACTGACCACCTGACTGGGCATGCAGTGATCACGTGGCTGGTCGTTCACTGATCACGTGTTTATCATACGGTGATCACGTGACTGAGAGGCGCTGATCACGTGACTGTGCCGTCAGTGATCACGTGGCTGAGCAGGCACTAATACCGTGACTGAGCATGCACTGATCATGTGCCGGGAGCCGGGGAGGCATTCCACTCTGGACAAAGGTCATGAGGAAGGAGGCTCGGCATACGCAAATGCGGGATCGAGCCTCAGGAGTCCACCCGGATATTCTCGAGCATCTCCCCCCAAAAAACCCAGAGTCTGCCTACTGTATTGCTTTGTGCTCTCACCTCTGATTTCACTGGGGGCTGTCCCCCACCACCATCTCGCTCTCTCTGTCAAAGAGTTAACTTACAGCTCCAATTCATAAAGTTCCTTGTCATTCTTCCCTTTAACTTCCAGCTGAGTCTCCATCTGGAGCGCGGAACCCACCACGCTTACTAATTATGCCTGGGCTGCTAAGACCCACTCGAGAAGGTGTCTAGGGTGAGGCACCTTTCGCTATTCGAGAGGGCGCCTGCGGCCTACGTAAGTGGTGCAAACTTCTTGTCTTGAAGTTTGATTGGTCTTCCGCGTAAACCAAGCTACTCAGTCTCTTTTCTCCACCGAATTTTCCTACTGAGCTCTCCTCATACTATTATTCTTGACATCTCTGATTAGCATATAAATAGTCGCCTAGGCCATCTCTCCTTCGAATACCCTGGATCAGTTGGGGCTGGTCCCCGGCAGGTGGTGACCGAACAGGGACCTCAGGAGGCGATACTCAAAGAGCTGAGCAGACACGAACCACGCAATCAGCAGGCAATAAGCATGGAGCTCAGCAGTGACGAATCATGCTGCTCAACTGGCAATAATCAAGCACTTGAGCAGGCAGGAATCACGCAGCTCAGCTGGCAATTGTCAAGCAGATGAGCCGACAGGAATCACGCAGCTCAGATGGCAATTGTCATGCAGATGAGCCGGCAGGAATCACGCAGCTCAGCAGGCCCTGATCACGTGACTCTGCAGGCACTGATCACGTGGCTGATCAAGTCCAGATCACGTGACTGAGCATGCACTGATCACATGGCTCATCATGCACTGATCACGTGTTTATCAGGCAATGATCAATGACTGACAGGCGCTGATCATGGGACTGTGCACGCACTGATCACGTGGCTATCATGCACTGATCACGTGACTGCGCATGCACTGATGACGTGGCTGTTCGGGCACTGATCACGTGTTTATCAGGCAGTGATCAGTGACTGACAGGCGCTGATCAGGGGACTGTGCACGCACTGATCAGGTGGCTGATCAGGAACTGACCACCTGACTGGGCATGCAGTGATCACGTGGCTGGTCGTTCACTGATCACGTGTTTATCATACGGTGATCACGTGACTGAGAGGCGCTGATCACGTGACTGTGCCGTCAGTGATCACGTGGCTGAGCAGGCACTGATACCGTGACTGAGCATGCACTGATCATGTGCCGGGAGCCGGGGAGGCATTCCACTCTGGACAAAGGTCATGAGGAAGGAGGCTCGGCATTCGCAAATGCGGGATCGAGCCTCAGGAGTCCACCCGGATATTCTCGAGCATCTCCCCCCAAGAAAACCAGAGTCTGCCTACTGTATTGCTTTGTGCTCTCACCTCTGATATCACTGGGGGCTGTCCCCCACCACCATCTCGCTCTCTCTGTCTAAGAGTTAACTTACAGCTCCAATTCATAAAGTTCCTTGTCATTCTTCCTTTAACTTCCAGCTGAGTCTCCATCTGGAGCGCGGAACCCACCACTCTTACTAATTATGCCTGGGCTGCTAAGACCCACTCGAGAAGGTGTCTAGGGTGAGGCACCTTTCGCTATTCGAGAGGGCGCCTGCGGCCTACGTAAGTGGTGCAAACTTCTTGTCTTGTAGTTTGATTGGTCTTCCGCGTAAACCAAGCTACTCAGTCTCTTTTCTCCACCGAATTTTCCTACTGAGCTCTCCTCATACTATTATTCTTGACATCTCTGATTAGCATATAAATAGTCGCATAGGCCATCTCTCCTTCGAATACCCTGGATCAGTTGGGGCTGGTCCCCGGCAGGTGGCGACCGAACAGGGACCTCAGGAGGGGATACTCAAAGAGCTGAGCAGACAGGAACCACGCAATCAGCAGGCAATAAGCATGGAGCTCAGCAGTGACGAATCATGATGCTCAACTGGCAATAATCAAGCACGTGAGCAGGCAGGAATCAGGCAGCTCAGCTGGCAATTGTCAAGCAGATGAGCCGACAGGAATCACGCTGCTCAGATGGCAATTGTCATGCAGATGAGCCGGCAGGAATCACGCAGCTCAGCAGGCCCTGATCACATGACTCTGCAGGCACTGATCACGTGGCTGATCAAGTCCAGATCACGTGACTGAGCATGCACTGATCACGTGGCTATCATGCACTGATGACGTGACTGCGCATGCACTGATGACGTGGCTGATCAGGCACTGATCACATGGCTCATCATGCAGTGATAACGTGTTTATCAGGCAGTGATCAGTGACTGACAGGCGCTGATCAGGGACTGTGCACGCACTGATCAGGTGGCTGATCAGGAACTGACCACCTGACTGGGCATGCAGTGATCACGTGGCTGGTCGTTCACTGATCACGTGTTTATCATACGGTGATCACGTGACTGAGAGGCGCTGATCACGTGACTGTGCCGTCAGTGATCACGTGGCTGAGCAGGCACTGATACCGTGACTGAGCATGCACTGATCATGTGCCGGGAGCCGGGGAGGCATTCCACTCTGGACAAAGGTCATGAGGAAGGAGGCTCGGCATACGCAAATGCGGGATCGAGCCTCAGGAGTCCACCCGGATATTCTCGAGCATCTCCCCCCCAAAAAAACCAGAGTCTGCCTACTGTATTGCTTTGTGCTCTCACCTCTGATTTCACTGGGGGCTGTCCCCCACCACCATCTCGCTCTCTCTGTCAAAGAGTTAACTTACAGCTCCAATTCATAAAGTTCCTTGTCATTCTTCCCTTTAACTTCCAGCTGAGTCTCCATCTGGAGCACGGAATCCACCACTCTTACTAATTATGCCTGGGCTGCTAAGACCCACTCGAGAAGGTGTCTAGGGTGAGGCACCTTTCGCTATTCGAGAGGGCGCCTGCGGCCTACGTAAGTGGTGCAAACTTCTTGTCTTGTAGTTTGATTGGTCTTCCGCGTAAACCAAGCTACTCAGTCTCTTTTCTCCACCGAATTTTCCTACTGAGCTCTCCTCATACTATTATTCTTGACATCTCTGATTAGCATATAAATAGTCGCCTAGGCCATCTCTCCTTCGAATACCCTGGATCAGTTGGGGCTGGTCCCCAGCAGGTGGCGACCGAACAGGGACCTCAGGAGGCGATACTCAAAGAGCTGAGCAGACACGTACCACGCAATCAGCAGGCAATAAGCATGGAGCTCAGCAGTGACGAATGATGCTGCTCAACTGGCAATAGTCAAGCACGTGAGCAGGCAGGAATCACGCAGCTCAGCTGGCAATTGTCAAGCAGATGATCCGACAGGAATCACGCAGCTCAGATGGCAATTGTCATGCAGATGAGCCGGCAGGAATCACGCAGCTCAGCAGGCCCTGATCACGTGACTCTGCAGGCACTGATCACGTGGCTGATCAAGTACAGATCACGTGACTGAGCATTCACTGATCACGTGGCTATCATGCACTGATGACGTGACTGCGCATGCACTGATGACGTGGCTGATCAGGCACTGATCACATGGCTCATCATGCACTGATCACGTGTTTATCAGGCAATGATCAGTGACTGACAAGCACTGATCATGGGAGTGTGCACGCACTGATCACGTGGCTATCATGCACTGATCACGTGACTGGGCATGCACTGATGACGTGGCTGTTTGGGCACTGATCACGTGTTTATCAGGCAGTGATCAGTGACTGACAGGCGCTGATCATGGGACTGTGCACGCACTGATCACGTGGCTATCATGCACTGATGACGTGACTGCGCATGCACTGATGACGTGGCTGATCAGGCACTGATCACGTGGCTCATCATGCACTGATCACGTGTTTATCAGGCAGTGATCAGTGATCACGTGATCAGAGCTGATCACTGATGACTGTGCCGCATCAGTGATCACGTGGCTGAGCAGGCACTGATCACGTGACTGACTGAGCATGCACTGATCATGTGCCGGGAGCCGGGGAGGCATTCCACTCTGGACAAAGGTCATGAGGAAGGAGGCTCGGCATTCGCAAATGCGGGATCGAGCCTCAGGAGTCCACCCGGATATTCTCGAGCATCTCCCCCCAAGAAAACCAGAGTCTGCCTACTGTATTGCTTTGTGCTCTCACCTCTGATTTCACTGGGGGCTGTCCCCCACCACCATCTCGCTCTCTCTGTCAAAGAGTTAACTTACAGCTCCAATTCATAAAGTTCCTTGTCATTCTTCCCTTTAACTTCCAGCTGAGTCTCCATCTGGAGCGCGGAACCCACCACGCTTACTAATTATGCCTGGGCTGCTAAGACCCACTCGAGAAGGTGTCTAGGGTGAGGCACCTTTCGCTATTCGAGAGGGCGCCTGCGGCCTACGTAAGTGGTGCAAACTTCTTGTCTTGAAGTTTGATTGGTCTTCCGCGTAAACCAAGCTACTCAGTCTCTTTTCTCCACCGAATTTTCCTACTGAGCTCTCCTCATACTATTATTCTTGACATCTCTGATTAGCATATAAATAGTCGCATAGGCCATCTCTCCTTCGAATACCCTGGATCAGTTGGGGCTGGTCCCCGGCAGGTGGCGACCGAACAGGGACCTCAGGAGGGAATACTCAAAGAGCTGAGCAGACACGAACCACGCAATCAGCAGGCAATAAGCATGGAGCTCAGCAGTGACGAATCATGCTGCTCAACTGGCAATAATCAAGCACGTGAGCAGGCAGGAATCACGCAGCTCAGCTGGCAATTGTCAAGCAGATGAGCCGACAGGAATCACGCTGCTCAGATGGCAATTGTCATGCAGATGAGCCGGCAGGAATCACGCAGCTCAGCAGGCCCTGATCACGTGACTCTGCAGGCACTGATCACGTGGCTGATCAAGTCCAGATCACGTGACTGAGCATGCACTGATCACGTGGCTATCATGCACTGATGACGTGACTGCGCATGCACTGATGACGTGGCTGATCAGGCACTGATCACATGGCTCATCATGCACTGATAACGTGTTTATCAGGCAGTGATCAGTGACTGACAGGCGCTGATCAGGGGACTGTGCACGCACTGATCAGGTGGCTGATCAGGAACTGACCACCTGACTGCGCATGCAGTGATCACGTGGCTGGTCGTTCACTGATCACGTGTTTATCATACGGTGATCACGTGACTGAGAGGCGCTGATCACGTGACTGTGCCGTCAGTGATCACGTGGCTGAGCAGGCACTGATACCGTGACTGAGCATGCACTGATCATGTGCCGGGAGCCGGGGAGGCATTCCACTCTGGACAAAGGTCATGAGGAAGGAGGCTCGGCATACGCAAATGCGGGATCGAGCCTCAGGAGTCCACCCGGATATTCTCGAGCATCTCCCCCCAAAACCAGAGTCTGCCTACTGTATTGCTTTGTGCTCTCACCTCTGATTTCACTGGGGGCTGTCCCCCACCACCATCTCGCTCTCTCTGTCAAAGAGTTAACTTACAGCTCCAATTCATAAAGTTCCTTGTCATTCTTCCCTTTAACTTCCAGCTGAGTCTCCATCTGGAGCGCGGAACCCACCACTCTTACTAATTATGCCTGGGCTGCTAAGACCCACTCGAGAAGGTGTCTAGGGTGAGGCACCTTTCGCTATTCGAGAGGGCGCCTGCGGCCTACGTAAGTGGTGCAAACTTCTTGTCTTGTAGTTTGATTGGTCTTCCGCGTAAACCAAGCTACTCAGTCTCTTTTCTCCACCGAATTTTCCTACTGAGCTCTCCTCATACTATTATTCTTGACATCTCTGATTAGCATATAAATAGTCGCATAGGCCATCTCTCCTTCGAATACCCTGGATCAGTTGGGGCTGGTCCCCGGCAGGTGGCGACCGAACAGGGACCTCAGGAGGGAATACTCAAAGAGCTGAGCAGACACGAACCACGCAATCAGCAGGCAATAAGCATGGAGCTCAGCAGTGACGAATCATGATGCTCAACTGGCAATAATCAAGCACGTGAGCAGGCAGGAATCACGCAGCTCAGCTGGCAATTGTCAAGCAGATGAGCCGACAGGAATCACGCAGCTCAGATGGCAATTCTCATGCAGATGAGCCGGCAGGAATCACGCAGCTCAGCAGGCCCTGATCACGTGACTCTGCAGGCACTGATCACGTGGCTGATCAAGTCCAGATCACGTGACTGAGCATGCACTGATCACGTGGCTATCATGCACTGATGACGTGACTGCGCATGCACTGATGACGTGGCTGATCAGGCACTGATCACATGGCTCATCATGCACTGATAACGTGTTTATCAGGCAGTGATCAGTGACTGACAGGCGCTGATCAGGGGACTGTGCACGCACTGATCAGGTGGCTGATCAGGAACTGACCACCTGACTGCGCATGCAGTGATCACGTGGCTGGTCGTTCACTGATCACGTGTTTATCATACGGTGATCACGTGACTGAGAGGCGCTGATCACGTGACTGTGCCGTCAGTGATCACGTGGCTGAGCAGGCACTGATACCGTGACTGAGCATGCACTGATCATGTGCCGGGAGCCGGGGAGGCATTCCACTCTGGACAAAGGTCATGAGGAAGGAGGCTCGGCATACGCAAATGCGGGATCGAGCCTCAGGAGTCCACCCGGATATTCTCGAGCATCTCCCCCCCAAAAAAACCAGAGTCTGCCTACTGTATTGCTTTGTGCTCTCACCTCTGATTTCACTGGGGGCTGTCCCCCACCACCATCTCGCTCTCTCTGTCAAAGAGTTAACTTACAGCTCCAATTCATAAAGTTCCTTGTCATTCTTCCCTTTAACTTCCAGCTGAGTCTCCATCTGGAGCGCGGAACCCACCACTCTTACTAATTATGCCTGGGCTGCTAAGACCCACTCGAGAAGGTGTCTAGGGTGAGGCACCTTTCGCTATTCGAGAGGGCGCCTGCGGCCTACGTAAGTGGTGCAAACTTCTTGTCTTGTAGTTTGATTGGTCTTCCGCGTAAACCAAGCTACTCAGTCTCTTTTCTCCACCGAATTTTCCTACTGAGCTCTCCTCATACTATTATTCTTGACATCTCTGATTAGCATATAAATAGTCGCCTAGGCCATCTCTCCTTCTAATACCCTGGATCAGTTGGGGCTGGTCCCCAGCAGGTGGCGACCGAACAGGGACCTCAGGAGGCAATACTCAAAGAGCTGAGCAGACACGAACCACGCAATCAGCAGGCAATAAGCATGGAGCTCAGCAGTGACGAATGATGCTGCTCAACTGGCAATAGTCAAGCACGTGAGCAGGCAGGAATCACGCAGCTCAGCTGGCAATTGTCAAGCAGATGATCCGACAGGAATCACGCAGCTCAGATGGCAATTGTCATGCAGATGAGCCGGCAGGAATCACGCAGCTCAGCAGGCCCTGATCACGTGACTCTGCAGGCACTGATCACGTGGCTGATCAAGTCCAGATCACGTGACTGAGCATTCACTGATCACGTGGCTATCATGCACTGATGACGTGACTGCGCATGCACTGATGACGTGGCTGATCAGGCACTGATCACATGGCTCATCATGCACTGATCACGTGTTTATCAGGCAATGATCAGTGACTGACAGGCGCTGATCATGGGAGTGTGCACGCACTGATCACGTGGCTATCATGCACTGATCACGTGACTGGGCATGCACTGATGACGTGACTGTTCGGGCACTGATCACGTGTTTATCAGGCAGTGATCAGTGACTGACAGGCGCTGATCATGGGACTGTGCACGCACTGATCACGTGGCTGATCATGCACTGATCACGTGACTGCGCATGCACTGATGACGTGGCTGATCAGGCACTGATCACGTGGCATCATGCACTGATCACGTGTTTATCAGGCAGTGATCAGTGACTGACAGGCGCTGATCACTGTGCACGCACTGATCAGGTGGCTGATCAGGAACTGACCACCTGACTGCGCATGCAGTGATCACGTGGCTGGTCGTGCACTGATCACGTGTTTATCATACGTGATCACGTGACTGAGGCGCTGATATCGTGACTGAGCATGCACTGATCATGTGCCGGGAGCCGGGGAGGCATTCCACTCTGGACAAAGGTCATGAGGAAGGAGGCTCGGCATTCGCAAATGCGGGATCGAGCCTCAGGAGTCCACCCGGATATTCTCGAGCATCTCCCCCCAAAAAACCAGAGTCTGCCTACTGTATTGCTTTGAGCTCTCACCTCTGATTTCACTGGGGGCTGTCCCCCACCACCATCTCGCTCTCTCTGTCAAAGAGTTAACTTACAGCTCCAATTCATAAAGTTCCTTGTCATTCTTCCCTTTAACTTCCAGCTGAGTCTCCATCTGGAGCGCGGAACCCACCACGCTTACTAATTATGCCTGGGCTGCTAAGACCCACTCGAGAAGGTGTCTAGGGTGAGGCACCTTTCGCTATTCGAGAGGGCGCCTGCGGCCTACGTAATTGGTGCAAACTTCTTGTCTTGAAGTTTGATTGGTCTTCCGCGTAAACCAAGCTACTCAGTCTCTTTTCTCCACCGAATTTTCCTACTGAGCTCTCCTCATACTATTATTCTTGACATCTCTGATTAGCATATAAATAGTCGCCTAGGCCATCTCTCCTTCGAATACCCTGGATCAGTTGGGGCTGTTCCCCGGCAGGTGGCGACCGAACAGGGACCTCAGGAGGCGATACTCAAAGAGCTGAGCAGACACGAACCACGCAATCAGCAGGCAATAAGCATGGAGCTCAGCAGTGACGAATCATGCTGCTCAACTGGCAATAATCAAGCACTTGACCAGGCAGGAATCACGCAGCTCAGCTGGCAATTGTCAAGCAGATGAGCCGACAGGAATCACGCAGCTCAGATGGCAATTGTCATGCAGATGAGCCGGCAGGAATCACGCAGCTCAGCAGGCCCTGATCACGTGACTCTGCAGGCACTGATCACGTGGCTGATCAAGTCCAGCTCACGTGACTGAGCATGCACTGATCACGTGGCTATCATGCACTGATGACGTGACTGCGCATGCACTGATGACGTGGCTGATCGGGCACTGATCACATGGCTCATCATGCACTGATCACGTGTTTATCAGGCAATGATCAATGACTGACAGGCGCTGATCATGGGACTGTGCACGCACTGATCACGTGGCTATCATGCACTGATCACGTGACTGCGCATGCACTGATGACGTGGCTGTTCGGGCACTGATCACGTGTTTATCAGGCAGTGATCAGTGACTGACAGGCGCTGATCAGGGGACTGTGCACGCACTGATCAGGTGGCTGATCAGGAACTGACCACCTGACCGGGCATGCAGTGATCACGTGGCTGGTCGTTCACTGATCACGTGTTTATCATACGGTGATCACGTGACTGAGAAGCGCTGATCACGTGACTGTGCCGTCAGTGATCACGTGGCTGAGCAGGCACTGATACCGTGACTGAGCATGCACTGATCATGTGCCGGGAGCCGGGGAGGCATTCCACTCTGGACAAAGGTCATGAGGAAGGAGGCTCGGCATTCGCAAATGCGGGATCGAGCCTCAGGAGTCCACCCGGATATTCTCGAGCATCTCCCCCAAAAAACCGGAGTCTGCCTACTGTATTGCTTTGTGCTCTCACCTCTGATTTCACTGGGGGCTGTCCCCCACCACCATCTCGCTCTCTCTGTCAAAGAGTTAACTTACAGCTCCAATTCATAAAGTTCCTTGTCATTCTTCCCTTTAACTTCCAGCTGAGTCTCCATCTGGAGCGCGGAACCCACCACGCTTACTAATTATGCCTGGGCTGCTAAGACCCACTCGAGAAGGTGTCTAGGGTGAGGCACCTTTCGCTATTCGAGAGGGCGCCTGCGGCCTACGTAATTGGTGCAAACTTCTTGTCTTGAAGTTTGATTGGTCTTCCGCGTAAACCAAGCTACTCAGTCTCTTTTCTCCACCGAATTTTCCTACTGAGCTCTCCTCATACTATTATTCTTGACATCTCTGATTAGCATATAAATAGTCGCCTAGGCCATCTCTCCTTCGAATACCCTGGATCAGTTGGGGCTGTTCCCCGGCAGGTGGCGACCGAACAGGGACCTCAGGAGGCGATACTCAAAGAGCTGAGCAGACACGAACCACGCAATCAGCAGGCAATAAGCATGGAGCTCAGCAGTGACGAATCATGCTGCTCAACTGGCAATAATCAAGCACTTGACCAGGCAGGAATCACGCAGCTCAGCTGGCAATTGTCAAGCAGATGAGCCGACAGGAATCACGCAGCTCAGATGGCAATTGTCATGCAGATGAGCCGGCAGGAATCACGCAGCTCAGCAGGCCCTGATCACGTGACTCTGCAGGCACTGATCACGTGGCTGATCAAGTCCAGCTCACGTGACTGAGCATGCACTGATCACGTGGCTATCATGCACTGATGACGTGACTGCGCATGCACTGATGACGTGGCTGATCAGGCACTGATCACATGGCTCATCATGCACTGATCACGTGTTTATCAGGCAATGATCAATGACTGACAGGCGCTGATCATGGGACTGTGCACGCACTGATCACGTGGCTATCATGCACTGATCACGTGACTGCGCATGCACTGATGACGTGGCTGTTCGGGCACTGATCACGTGTTTATCAGGCAGTGATCAGTGACTGACAGGCGCTGATCAGGGGACTGTGCACGCACTGATCAGGTGGCTGATCAGGAACTGACCACCTGACTGCGCATGCAGTGATCACGTGGCTGGTCGTTCACTGATCACGTGTTTATCATACGGTGATCACGTGACTGAGAGCGCTGATCACGTGACTGTGCCGTCAGTGATCACGTGGCTGAGCAGGCACTGATACCGTGACTGAGCATGCACTGATCATGTGCCGGGAGCCGGGGAGGCATTCCACTCTGGACAAAGGTCATGAGGAAGGAGGCTCGGCATTCGCAAATGCGGGATCGAGCCTCAGGAGTCCACCCGGATATTCTCGAGCATCTCCCCCCCAAGAAAACCAGAGTCTGCCTACTGTATTGCTTTGTGCTCTCACCTCTGATTTCACTGGGGGCTGTCCCCCACCACCATCTCGCTCTCTCTGTCAAAGAGTTAACTTACAGCTCCAATTCATAAAGTTCCTTGTCATTCTTCCCTTTAACTTCCAGCTGAGTCTCCATCTGGAGCGCGGAACCCACCACGCTTACTAATTATGCCTGGGCTGCTAAGACCCACTCGAGAAGGTGTCTAGGGTGAGGCACCTTTCGCTATTCGAGAGGGCGCCTGCGGCCTACGTAAGTGGTGCAAACTTCTTGTCTTGTAGTTTGATTGGTCTTCCGCGTAAACCAAGCTACTCAGTCTCTTTTCTCCACCGAATTTTCCTACTGAGCTCTCCTCATACTATTATTCTTGACATCTCTGATTAGCATATAAATAGTCGCCTAGGCCATCTCTCCTTCGAATACCCTGGATCAGTTGGGGCTTGTCCCCGGCAGGTGGCGACCGAACAGGGACCTCAGGAGGCAATACTCAAAGAGCTGAGCAGACACGAACCACGCAATCAGCAGGCAATAAGCATGGAGCTCAGCAGTGACGAATGATGCTGCTCAACTGGCAATAGTCAAGCACGTGAGCAGGCAGGAATCACGCAGCTCAGCTGGCAATTGTCAAGCAGATGATCCGACAGGAATCACGCAGCTCAGATGGCAATTGTCATGCAGATGAGCCGGCAGGAATCACGCAGCTCAGCAGGCCCTGATCACGTGACTCTGCAGGCACTGATCACGTGGCTGATCGAGTCCAGATCACGTGACTGAGCATTCACTGATCACGTGGCTATCATGCACTGACGACGTGACTGCGCATGCACTGATGACGTGGCTGATCGGGCACTGATCACATGGCTCATCATGCACTGATCACGTGTTTATCAGGCAATGATCAGTGACTGACAGGCGCTGATCATGGGAGTGTGCACGCACTGATCACGTGGCTATCATGCACTGATCACGTGACTGCGCATGCACTGATGACGTGACTGTTCGGGCACTGATCACGTGTTTATCAGGCAGTGATCAGTGACTGACAGGCGCTGATCAGGGGAGTGTGCACGCACTGATCAGGTGGCTGATCAGGAACTGACCACCTGACTGCGCATGCAGTGATCACGTGGCTGGTCGTTCACTGATCACGTGTTTATCTTACGGTGATCACGTGACTGAGAGGCGCTGATATCGTGACTGAGAATGCACTGATCATGTGCCGGGAGCCGGGGAGGCATTCCACTCTGGACAAAGGTCATGAGGAAGGAGGCTCGGCATACGCAAATGCGGGATCGAGCCTCAGGAGTCCACCCGGATATTCTCGAGCATCTCCCCCCAAAAAACCGGAGTCTGCCTACTGTATTGCTTTGTGCTCTCACCTCTGATTTCACTGGGGGCTGTCCCCCACCACCATCTCGCTCTCTCTGTCAAAGAGTTAACTTACAGCTCCAATTCATAAAGTTCCTTGTCATTCTTCCCTTTAACTTCCAGCTGAGTCTCCATCTGGAGCGCGGAACCCACAACGCTTACTAATTATGCCTGGGCTGCTAAGACCCACTCGAGAAGGTGTCTAGGGTGAGGCACCTTTCGCTATTCGAGAGGGCGCCTGCGGCCTACGTAATTGGTGCAAACTTCTTGTCTTGAAGTTTGATTGGTCTTCCGCGTAAACCAAGCTACTCAGTCTCTTTTCTCCACCGAATTTTCCTACTGAGCTCTCCTCATACTATTATTCTTGACATCTCTGATTAGCATATAAATAGTCGCCTAGGCCATCTCTCCTTCGAATACCCTGGATCAGTTGGGGCTGTTCCCCGGCAGGTGGCGACCGAACAGGGACCTCAGGAGGCGATACTCAAAGAGCTGAGCAGACACGAACCACGCAATCAGCAGGCAATAAGCATGGAGCTCAGCAGTGACGAATCATGCTGCTCAACTGGCAATAATCAAGCACTTGACCAGGCAGGAATCACGCAGCTCAGCTGGCAATTGTCAAGCAGATGAGCCGACAGGAATCACGCAGCTCAGATGGCAATTGTCATGCAGATGAGCCGGCAGGAATCACGCAGCTCAGCAGGCCCTGATCACGTGACTCTGCAGGCACTGATCACGTGGCTGATCAAGTCCAGCTCACGTGACTGAGCATGCACTGATCACGTGGCTATCATGCACTGATGACGTGACTGCGCATGCACTGATGACGTGGCTGATCAGGCACTGATCACATGGCTCATCATGCACTGATCACGTGTTTATCAGGCAATGATCAATGACTGACAGGCGCTGATCATGGGACTGTGCACGCACTGATCACGTGGCTATCATGCACTGATCACGTGACTGCGCATGCACTGATGACGTGGCTGTTCGGGCACTGATCACGTGTTTATCAGGCAGTGATCAGTGACTGACAGGCGCTGATCAGGGGACTGTGCACGCACTGATCAGGTGGCTGATCAGGAACTGACCACCTGACTGCGCATGCAGTGATCACGTGGCTGGTCGTTCACTGATCACGTGTTTATCATACGGTGATCACGTGACTGAGAGGCGCTGATATCGTGACTGAGCATGCACTGATCATGTGCCGGGAGCCGGGGAGGCATTCCACTCTGGACAAAAGTCATGAGGAAGGAGGCTCGGCATACGCAAATGCGGGATCGAGCCTCAGGAGTCCACCCGGATATTCTCGAGCATCTCCCCCAAAAAAACCAGAGTCTGCCTACTGTATTGCTTTGTGCTCTCACCTCTGATTTCACTGGGGGCTGTCCCCCACCACCATCTCGCTCTCTCTGTCAAAGAGTTAACTTACAGCTCCAATTCATAAAGTTCCTTGTCATTCTTCCCTTTAACTTCCAGCTGAGTCTCCATCTGGAGCGCGAAACCCACCACGCTTACTAATTATGCCTGGGCTGCTAAGACCCACTCGAGAAGGTGTCTAGGGTGAGGCACCTTTCGCTATTCGAGAGGGCGCCTGCGGCCTACGTAAGTGGTGCAAACTTCTTGTCTTGAAGTTTGATTGGTCTTCCGCGTAAACCAAGCTACTCAGTCTCTTTTCTCCACCGAATTTTCCTACTGAGCTCTCCTCATACTATTATTCTTGACATCTCTGATTAGCATATAAATAGTCGCCTAGGCCATCTCTCCTTCGAATACCCTGGATCAGTTGGGGCTGGTCCCCAGCAGGTGGCGACCGAACAGGGACCTCAGGAGGCGATACTCAAAGAGCTGAGCAGACACGAACCACGCAATCAGCAGGCAATAAGCATGGAGCTCAGCAGTGACGAATCATGCTGCTCAACTGGCAATAATCAAGCACGTGACCAGGCAGGAATCACGCAGCTCAGCAGGCCCTGATCACGTGACTCTGCAGGCACTGATCACATGGCTGATCAAGTCCAGATCACGTGACTGAGCATGCACTGATCACGTGGCTATCATGCACTGATGACGTGACTGCGCATGCACTGATGACGTGGCTGATCCGGCACTGATCACATGGCTCATCATGCACTGATCACGTGTTTATCAGGTAATGATCAGTAACTGACAGGCGCTGATCATGGGACTGTGCACGCACTGATCACGTGGCTATCATGCACTGATCACGTGACTGCGCATGCACTGATGACGTGGCTGTTCGGGCACTGATCACGTGTTTATCAGGCAGTGATCAGTGACTGACAGGCGCTGATCAGGGGACTGTGCACGCACTGATCAGGTGGCTGATCAGGAACTGACCACCTGACTGCGCATGCAGTGATCACGTGGCTGGTCGTTCACTGATCACGTGTTTATCATACGGTGATCACGTGACTGAGAGGCGCTGATCACGTGACTGTGCCGTCAGTGATCACGTGGCTGAGCAGGCACTGATACCGTGACTGAGCATGCACTGATCATGTGCCGGGAGCCGGGGAGGCATTCCACTCTGGACAAAGGTCATGAGGAAGGAGGCTCGGCATTCGCAAATGCGGGATCGAGCCTCAGGAGTCCACCCGGATATTCTCGAGCATCTCCCCCCAAAAAACCGGAGTCTGCCTACTGTATTGCTTTGTGCTCTCACCTCTGATTTCACTGGGGGCTGTCCCCCACCACCATCTCGCTCTCTCTGTCAAAGAGTTAACTTACAGCTCCAATTCATAAAGTTCCTTGTCATTCTTCCCTTTAACTTCCAGCTGAGTCTCCATCTGGAGCGCGGAACCCACCACGCTTACTAATTATGCCTGGGCTGCTAAGACCCACTCGAGAAGGTGTCTAGGGTGAGGCACCTTTCGCTATTCGAGAGGGCGCCTGCGGCCTACGTAAGTGGTGCAAACTTCTTGTCTTGTAGTTTGATTGGTCTTCCGCGTAAACCAAGCTACTCAGTCTCTTTTCTCCACCAAATTTTCCTACTGAGCTCTCCTCATACTATTATTCTTGACATCTCTGATTAGCATATAAATAGTCGCCTAGGCCATCTCTCCTTCGAATACCCTGGATCAGTTGGGGCTGGTCCCCAGCAGGTGGCGACCGAACAGGGACCTCAGGAGGCAATACTCAAAGAGCTGAGCAGACACGAACCACGCAATCAGCAGGCAATAAGCATGGAGCTCAGCAGTGACGAATGATGCTGCTCAACTGGCAATAGTCAAGCACGTGAGCAGGCAGGAATCACGCAGCTCAGCTGGCAATTGTCAAGCAGATGATCCGACAGGAATCACGCAGCTCAGATGGCAATTGTCATGCAGATGAGCCGGCAGGAATCACGCAGCTCAGCAGGCCCTGATCACGTGACTCTGCAGGCACTGATCACGTGGCTGATCGAGTCCAGATCACGTGACTGAGCATTCACTGATCACGTGGCTATCATGCACTGATGACGTGACTGCGCATGCACTGATGACGTGGCTGATCAGGCACTGATCACATGGCTCATCATGCACTGATCACGTGTTTATCAGGCAATGATCAGTGACTGACAGGCGCTGATCATGGGAGTGTGCACGCACTGATCACGTGGCTATCATGCACTGATCACGTGACTGGGCATGCACTGATGACGTGACTGTTCGGGCACTGATCACGTGTTTATCAGGCAGTGATCAGTGACTGACAGGCGCTGATCAGGGGACTGTGCACGCACTGATCAGGTGGCTGATCAGGAACTGACCACCTGACTGCGCATGCAGTGATCACGTGGCTGGTCGTTCACTGATCACGTGTTTATCTTACGGTGATCACGTGACTGAGAGGCGCTGATATCGTGACTGAGAATGCACTGATCATGTGCCGGGAGCCGGGGAGGCATTCCACTCTGGACAAAGGTCATGAGGAAGGAGGCTCGGCATTCGCAAATGCGGGATCGAGCCTCAGGAGTCCACCCGGATATTCTCGAGCATCTCCCCCAAAAAACCGGAGTCTGCCTACTGTATTGCTTTGTGCTCTCACCTCTGATTTCACTGGGGGCTGTCCCCCACCACCATCTCGCTCTCTCTGTCAAAGAGTTAACTTACAGCTCCAATTCATAAAGTTCCTTGTCATTCTTCCCTTTAACTTCCAGCTGAGTCTCCATCTGGAGCGCGGAACCCACCACGCTTACTAATTATGCCTGGGCTGCTAAGACCCACTCGAGAAGGTGTCTAGGGTGAGGCACCTTTCGCTATTCGAGAGGGCGCCTGCGGCCTACGTAATTGGTGCAAACTTCTTGTCTTGAAGTTTGATTGGTCTTCCGCGTAAACCAAGCTACTCAGTCTCTTTTCTCCACCGAATTTTCCTACTGAGCTCTCCTCATACTATTATTCTTGACATCTCTGATTAGCATATAAATAGTCGCCTAGGCCATCTCTCCTTCGAATACCCTGGATCAGTTGGGGCTGTTCCCCGGCAGGTGGCGACCGAACAGGGACCTCAGGAGGCGATACTCAAAGAGCTGAGCAGACACGAACCACGCAATCAGCAGGCAATAAGCATGGAGCTCAGCAGTGACGAATCATGCTGCTCAACTGGCAATAATCAAGCACTTGACCAGGCAGGAATCACGCAGCTCAGCTGGCAATTGTCAAGCAGATGAGCCGACAGGAATCACGCAGCTCAGCTGGCAATTGTCATGCAGATGAGCCGGCAGGAATCACGCAGCTCAGCAGGCCCTGATCACGTGACTCTGCAGGCACTGATCACGTGGCTGATCAAGTCCAGCTCACGTGACTGAGCATGCACTGATCACGTGGCTATCATGCACTGATGACGTGACTGCGCATGCACTGATGACGTGGCTGATCAGGCACTGATCACATGGCTCATCATGCACTGATCACGTGTTTATCAGGCAATGATCAATGACTGACAGGCGCTGATCATGGGACTGTGCACGCACTGATCACGTGGCTATCATGCACTGATCACGTGACTGCGCATGCACTGATGACGTGGCTGTTCGGGCACTGATCACGTGTTTATCAGGCAGTGATCAGTGACTGACAGGCGCTGATCAGGGGACTGTGCACGCACTGATCAGGTGGCTGATCAGGAACTGACCACCTGACTGCGCATGCAGTGATCACGTGGCTGGTCGTTCACTGATCACGTGTTTATCATACGGTGATCACGTGACTGAGAGGCGCTGATATCGTGACTGAGCATGCACTGATCATGTGCCGGGAGCCGGGGAGGCATTCCACTCTGGACAAAAGTCATGAGGAAGGAGGCTCGGCATACGCAAATGCGGGATCGAGCCTCAGGAGTCCACCCGGATATTCTCGAGCATCTCCCCCAAAAAAACCGGAGTCTGCCTACTGTATTGCTTTGTGCTCTCACCTCTGATTTCACTGGGGGCTGTCCCCCACCACCATCTCGCTCTCTCTGTCAAAGAGTTAACTTACAGCTCCAATTCATAAAGTTCCTTGTCATTCTTCCCTTTAACTTCCAGCTGAGTCTCCATCTGGAGCGCGGAACCAACCACGCTTACTAATTATGCCTGGGCTGCTAAGACCCACTCGAGAAGGTGTCTAGGGTGAGGCACCTTTCGCTATTCGAGAGGGCGCCTGCGGCCTACGTAAGTGGTGCAAACTTCTTGTCTTGAAGTTTGATTGGTCTTCCGCGTAAACCAAGCTACTCAGTCTCTTTTCTCCACCGAATTTTCCTACTGAGCTCTCCTCATACTATTATTCTTGACATCTCTGATTAGCATATAAATAGTCGCATAGGCCATCTCTCCTTCGAATACCCTGGATCAGTTGGGGCTGGTCCCCAGCAGGTGGCGACCGAACAGGGACCTCAGGAGGCGATACTCAAAGAGCTGAGCAGACACGAACCACGCAATCAGCAGGCAATAAGCATGGAGCTCAGCAGTGACGAATCATGCTGCTCAACTGGCAATAATCAAGCACGTGACCAGGCAGGAATCACGCAGCTCAGCAGGCCCTGATCACGTGACTCTGCAGGCACTGATCACATGGCTGATCAAGTCCAGATCACGTGACTGAGCATGCACTGATCACGTGGCTATCATGCACTGATGACGTGACTGCGCATGCACTGATGACGTGGCTGATCGGGCACTGATCACATGGCTCATCATGGACTGATCACGTGTTTATCAGGTAATGATCAGTGACTGACAGGCGCTGATCATGGGACTGTGCACGCACTGATCACGTGGCTATCATGCACTGATCACGTGACTGCGCATGCACTGATGACGTGGCTGTTCGGGCACTGATCACGTGTTTATCAGGCAGTGATCAGTGACTGACAGGCGCTGATCAGGGGACTGTGCACGCACTGATCAGGTGGCTGATCAGGAACTGACCACCTGACTGCGCATGCAGTGATCACGTGGCTGGTCGTTCACTGATCAAGTGTTTATCATACGGTAATCACGTGACTGAGAGGCGCTGATCACGTGACTGTGCCGTCAGTGATCACGTGGCTGAGCAGGCACTGATATCTTGACTGAGCATGCACTGATCATGTGCCGGGAGCCGGGAGGCATTCCACTCTGGACAAAGGTCATGAGGAAGGAGGCTCGGCATACGCAAATGCGGGATCGAGCCTCAGGATTCCACCCGGATATTCTCGAGCATCTCCCCCCAAAAAACCCAGAGTCTGCCTACTGTATTGCTTTGTGCTCTCACCTCTGATTTCACTGGGGGCTGTCCCCCACCACCATCTCGCTCTCTCTGTCAAAGAGTTAACTTACAGCTCCAATTCATAAAGTTCCTTGTCATTCTTCCCTTTAACTTCCAGCTGAGTCTCCATCTGGAGCGCGGAACCCACCACACTTACTAATTATGCCTGGGCTGCTAAGACCCACTCGAGAAGGTGTCTAGGGTGAGGCACCTTTCGCTATTCGAGAGGGCGCCTGCGGCCTACGTAAGTGGTGCAAACTTCTTGTCTTGAAGTTTGATTGGTCTTCCGCGTAAACCAAGCTACTCAGTCTCTTTTCTCCACCGAATTTTCCTACTGAGCTCTCCTCATACTATTATTCTTGACATCTCTGATTAGCATATAAATAGTCGCATAGGCCATCTCTCCTTCGAATACCCTGGATCAGTTGGGGCTGGTCCCCGGCAGGTGGCGACCGAACAGGGACCTCAGGAGGCGATACTAAAAGAGCTGAGCAGACACGAACCACGCAATCAGCAGGCAATAAGCATGGAGCTCAGCAGTGACGAATCATGATGCTCAACTGGCAATAATCAAGCACGTGAGCAGGCAGGAATCACGCAGCTCAGCTGGCAATTGTCAAGCAGATGAGCCGACAGGAATCACGCTGCTCAGATGGCAATTGTCATGCAGATGAGCCGGCAGGAATCACGCAGCTCAGCAGGCCCTGATCACGTGACTCTGCAGGCACTGATCACGTGGCTGATCAAGTCCAGATCACGTGACTGAGCATGCACTGATCACGTGGCTATCATGCACTGATGACGTGACTGCGCATGCACTGATGACGTGGCTGATCAGGCACTGATCACATGGCTCATCATGCACTGATCACGTGTTTATCAGGCAATGATCAGTGACTGACAGGCGCTGATCATGGGACTGTGCACGCACTGATCACGTGGCTATCATGCACTGATCACGTGACTGCGCATGCACTGATGACGTGGCTGTTCAGGCACTGATCACGTGGCTATCATGCACTGATCACGTGTTTATCAGGCAGTGATCAGTGACTGACAGGCGCTGATCAGGGGACTGTGCACGCACTGATCAGGTGGCTGATCAGGAACAGACCACCTGACTGCGCATGCAGTGATCACGTGGCTGGTCGTTCACTGATCACGTGTTTATCATACGGTGATCACGTGACTGAGCAGGCACTGATATCGTGACTGAGCATGCACTGATCATGTGCCGGGAGCCGGGGAGGCATTCCACTCTGGACAAAGGTCATGAGGAAGGAGGCTCGGCATACGCAAATGCGGGATCGAGCCTCAGGAGTCCACCCGGATATTCTCGAGCATCTCCCCCCAAAAAACCAGAGTCTGCCTACTGTATTGCTTTGTGCTCTCACCTCTGATTTCACTGGGGGCTGTCCCCCACCACCATCTCGCTCTCTCTGTCAAAGAGTTAACTTACAGCTCCAATTCATAAAGTTCCTTGTCATTCTTCCCTTTAACTTCCAGCTGAGTCTCCATCTGGAGCGCGGAACCAACCACGCTTACTAATTATGCCTGGGCTGCTAAGACCCACTCGAGAAGGTGTCTAGGGTGAGGCACCTTTCGCTATTCGAGAGGGCGCCTGCGGCCTACGTAAGTGGTGCAAACTTCTTGTCTTGAAGTTTGATTGGTCTTCCGCGTAAACCAAGCTACTCAGTCTCTTTTCTCCACCGAATTTTCCTACTGAGCTCTCCTCATACTATTATTCTTGACATCTCTGATTAGCATATAAATAGTCGCCTAGGCCATCTCTCCTTCGAATACCCTGGATCAGTTGGGGCTGGTCCCCAGCAGGTGGCGACCGAACAGGGACCTCAGGAGGCAATACTCAAAGAGCTGAGCAGACACGAACCACGCAATCAGCAGGCAATAAGCATGGAGCTCAGCAGTGACGAATCATGCTGCTCAACTGGCAATAATCAAGCACGTGACCAGGCAGGAATCACGCAGCTCAGCAGGCCCTGATCACGTGACTCTGCAGGCACTGATCACATGGCTGATCAAGTCCAGATCACGTGACTGAGCATGCACTGATCACGTGGCTATCATGCACTGATGACGTGACTGCGCATGCACTGATGACGTGGCTGATCCGGCACTGATCACATGGCTCATCATGGACTGATCACGTGTTTATCAGGTAATGATCAGTAACTGACAGGCGCTGATCATGGGACTGTGCACGCACTGATCACGTGGCTATCATGCACTGATCACGTGACTGCGCATGCACTGATGACGTGGCTGTTCGGGCACTGATCACGTGTTTATCAGGCAGTGATCAGTGACTGACAGGCCCTGATCAGGGGACTGTGCAGGCACTGATCAGGTGGCTGATCAGGAACTGACCACCTGACTGCGCATGCAGTGATCACGTGGCTGGTCGTTCACTGATCACGTGTTTATCATACGGTGATCACGTGACTGAGAGGCGCTGATCACGTGACTGTGCCGTCAGTGATCACGTGGCTGAGCAGGCACTGATACCGTGACTGAGCATGCACTGATCATGTGCCGGGAGCCGGGGAGGCATTCTACTCTGGACAAAGGTCATGAGGAAGGAGGCTCGGCATACGCAAATGCGGGATCGAGCCTCAGGAGTCCACCCGGATATTCTCGAGCATCTCCCCCCAAAAAAACCAGAGTCTGCCTACTGTATTGCTTTGTGCTCTCACCTCTGATTTCACTGGGGGCTGTCCCCCACCACCATCTCGCTCTCTCTGTCAAAGAGTTAACTTACAGCTCCAATTCATAAAGTTCCTTGTCATTCTTCCCTTTAACTTCCAGCTGAGTCTCCATCTGGAGCGCGGAACCCACCACTCTTACTAATTATGCCTGGGCTGCTAAGACCCACTCGAGAAGGTGTCTAGGGTGAGGCACCTTTCGCTATTCGAGAGGGCGCCTGCGGCCTACGTAAGTGGTGCAAACTTCTTGTCTTGTAGTTTGATTGGTCTTCCGCGTAAACCAAGCTACTCAGTCTCTTTTCTCCACCGAATTTTCCTACTGAGCTCTCCTCATACTATTATTCTTGACATCTCTGATTAGCATATAAATAGTCGCCTAGGGCATCTCTCCTTCGAATACCCTGGATCAGTTGGGGCTTGTCCCCAGCAGGTGGCGACCAAACAGGGACCTCAGGAGGCAATACTCAAAGAGCTGAGCAGACACGAACCACGCAATCAGCAGGCAATAAGCATGGAGCTCAGCAGTGACGAATGATGCTGCTCAACTGGCAATAGTCAAGCACGTGAGCAGGCAGGAATCACGCAGCTCAGCTGGCAATTGTCAAGCAGATGATCCGACAGGAATCACGCAGCTCAGATGGCAATTGTCATGCAGATGAGCCGGCAGGAATCACGCAGCTCAGCAGGCCCTGATCACGTGACTCTGCAGGCACTGATCACGTGGCTGATCGAGTACAGATCACGTGACTGAGCATTCACTGATCACGTGGCTATCATGCACTGATGACGTGACTGCGCATGCACTGATGACGTGGCTGATCAGGCACTGATCACATGGCTCATCATGCACTGATCACGTGTTTATCAGGCAATGATCAGTGACTGACAAGCGCTGATCATGGGACTGTGCACGCACTGATCACGTGGCTATCATGCACTGATCACGTGACTGGGCATGCACTGATGATGTGGCTGTTCGGGCACTGATCACGTGTTTATCAGGCAGTGATCAGTGACTGACAGGCACTGATCAGGGGACTGTGCACGCACTGATCAGGTGGCTGATCAGGAACTGACCACCTGACCGGGCATGCAGTGATCACGTGGCTGGTCGTTCACTGATCACGTGTTTATCATACGGTGATCACGTGACTGAGAGGCGCTGATCGTGACTGAGCATGCACTGATCATGTGCCGGGAGCCGGGGAGGCCTTCCACTCTGGACAAAGGTCATGAGGAAGGAGGCTCGGCATACACAAATGCGGGATCGAGCCTCAAGAGTCCACCCGGATATTCTCGAGCATCTCCCCCCAAAAAACCAGAGTCTGCCTACTGTATTGCTTTGTGCTCTCACCTCTGATTTCACTGGGGGCTGTCCCCCACCACCATCTCGCTCTCTGTGTCAAAGAGTTAACTTACAGCTCCAATTCATAAAGTTCCTTGTCATTCTTCCCTTTAACTTCCAGCTGAGTCTCCATCTGGAGCGCGGAACCCACCACGCTTACTAATTATGCCTGGGCTGCTAAGACCCACTCGAGAAGGTGTCTAGGGTGAGGCACCTTTCGCTATTCGAGAGGGCGCCTGCGGCCTACGTAATTGGTGCAAACTTCTTGTCTTGAAGTTTGATTGGTCTTCCGCGTAAACCAAGCTACTCAGTCTCTTTTCTCCACCGAATTTTCCTACTGAGCTCTCCTCATACTATTATTCTTGACATCTCTGATTAGCATATAAATAGTCGCCTAGGCCATCTCTCCTTCGAATACCCTGGATCAGTTGGGGCTGTTCCCCGGCAGGTGGCGACCGAACAGGGACCTCAGGAGGCGATACTCAAAGAGCTGAGCAGACACGAACCACGCAATCAGCAGGCAATAAGCATGGAGCTCAGCAGTGACGAATCATGCTGCTCAACTGGCAATAATCAAGCACTTGACCAGGCAGGAATCACGCAGCTCAGCTGGCAATTGTCAAGCAGATGAGCCGACAGGAATCACGCAGCTCAGATGGCAATTGTCATGCAGATGAGCCGGCAGGAATCACGCAGCTCAGCAGGCCCTGATCACGTGACTCTGCAGGCACTGATCACGTGGCTGATCAAGTCCAGCTCACGTGACTGAGCATGCACTGATCACGTGGCTATCATGCACTGATGACGTGACTGCGCATGCACTGATGACGTGGCTGATCAGGCACTGATCACATGGCTCATCATGCACTGATCACGTGTTTATCAGGCAATGATCAATGACTGACAGGCGCTGATCATGGGACTGTGCACGCACTGATCACGTGGCTATCATGCACTGATCACGTGACTGCGCATGCACTGATGACGTGGCTGTTCGGGCACTGATCACGTGTTTATCAGGCAGTGATCAGTGACTGACAGGCGCTGATCAGGGGACTGTGCACGCACTGATCAGGTGGCTGATCAGGAACTGACCACCTGACTGCGCATGCAGTGATCACGTGGCTGGTCGTTCACTGATCACGTGTTTATCATACGGTGATCACGTGACTGAGAGGCGCTGATATCGTGACTGAGCATGCACTGATCATGTGCCGGGAGCCGGGGAGGCATTCCACTCTGGACAAAGGTCATGAGGAAGGAGGCTCGGCATACGCAAATGCGGGATCGAGCCTCAGGAGTCCACCCGGATATTCTCGAGCATCTCCCCCCAAAAAAACCAGAGTCTGCCTACTGTATTGCTTTGTGCTCTCACCTCTGATTTCACTGGGGGCTGTCCCCCACCACCATCTCGCTCTCTCTGTCAAAGAGTTAACTTACAGCTCCAATTCATAAAGTTCCTTGTCATTCTTCCCTTTAACTTCCAGCTGAGTCTCCATCTGGAGCGCGGAACCAACCACGCTTACTAATTATGCCTGGGCTGCTAAGACCCACTCGAGAAGGTGTCTAGGGTGAGGCACCTTTCGCTATTCGAGAGGGCGCCTGCGGCCTACGTAAGTGGTGCAAACTTCTTGTCTTGAAGTTTGATTGGTCTTCCGCGTAAACCAAGCTACTCAGTCTCTTTTCTCCACCGAATTTTCCTACTGAGCTCTCCTCATACTATTATTCTTGACATCTCTGATTAGCATATAAATAGTCGCATAGGCCATCTCTCCTTCGAATACCCTGGATCAGTTGGGGCTGGTCCCAGGCAGGTGGCGACCGAACAGGGACCTCAGGAGGCGATACTCAAAGAGCTGAGCAGACACGAACCACGCAATCAGCAGGCAATAAGCATGGAGCTCAGCAGTGACGAATCATGCTGCTCAACTGGCAATAATCAAGCACGTGACCAGGCAGGAATCACGCAGCTCAGCAGGCCCTGATCACGTGACTCTGCAGGCACTGATCACATGGCTGATCAAGTCCAGATCACGTGACTGAGCATGCACTGATCACGTGGCTATCATGCACTGATGACGTGACTGCGCATGCACTGATGACGTGGCTGATCGGGCACTGATCACATGGCTCATCATGCACTGATCACGTGTTTATCAGGTAATGATCAGTGACTGACAGGCGCTGATCATGGGACTGTGCACGCACTGATCACGTGGCTATCATGCACTGATCACGTGACTGCGCATGCACTGATGACGTGGCTGTTCGGGCACTGATCACGTGTTTATCAGGCAGTGATCAGTGACTGACAGGCCCTGATCAGGGGACTGTGCAGGCACTGATCAGGTGGCTGATCAGGAACTGACCACCTGACTGCGCATGCAGTGATCACGTGGCTGGTCGTTCACTGATCACGTGTTTATCATACGGTGATCACATGACTGAGAGGCGCTGATCACGTGACTGTGCCGTCAGTGATCACGTGGCTGAGCAGGCACTGATACCGTGACTGAGCATGCACTGATCATGTGCCGGGAGCCGGGGAGGCATTCCACTCTGGACAAAAGTCATGAGGAAGGAGGCTCGGCATACGCAAATGCGGGATCGAGCCTCAGGAGTCCACCCGGATATTCTCGAGCATCTCCCCCCAAAAAACCAGAGTCTGCCTACTGTATTGCTTTGTGCTCTCACCTCTGATTTCACTGGGGGCTGTCCCCCACCACCATCTCGCTCTCTCTGTCAAAGAGTTAACTTACAGCTCCAATTCATAAAGTTCCTTGTCATTCTTCCCTTTAACTTCCAGCTGAGTCTCCATCTGGAGCGCGGAACCCACCACTCTTACTAATTATGCCTGGGCTGCTAAGACCCACTCGAGAAGGTGTCTAGGGTGAGGCACCTTTCGCTATTCGAGAGGGCGCCTGCGGCCTACGTAAGTGGTGCAAACTTCTTGTCTTGTAGTTTGATTGGTCTTCCGCGTAAACCAAGCTACTCAGTCTCTTTTCTCCACCAAATTTTCCTACTGAGCTCTCCTCATACTATTATTCTTGACATCTCTGATTAGCATATAAATAGTCGCCTAGGGCATCTCTCCTTCGAATACCCTGGATCAGTTGGGGCTGGTCCCCAGCAGGTGGCGACCGAACAGGGACCTCAGGAGGCAATACTCAAAGAGCTGAGCAGACACGAACCACGCAATCAGCAGGCAATAAGCATGGAGCTCAGCAGTGACGAATGATGCTGCTCAACTGGCAATAGTCAAGCACGTGAGCAGGCAGGAATCACGCAGCTCAGCTGGCAATTGTCAAGCAGATGATCCGACAGGAATCACGCAGCTCAGATGGCAATTGTCATGCAGATGAGCCGGCAGGAATCACGCAGCTCAGCAGGCCCTGATCACGTGACTCTGCAGGCACTGATCACGTGGCTGATCGAGTCCAGATCACGTGACTGAGCATTCACTGATCACGTGGCTATCATGCACTGATGACGTGACTGCGCATGCACTGATGACGTGGCTGATCAGGCACTGATCACATGGCTCATCATGCACTGATCACGTGTTTATCAGGCAATGATCAGTGACTGACAGGCGCTGATCATGGGAGTGTGCACGCACTGATCACGTGGCTATCATGCACTGATCACGTGACTGGGCATGCACTGATGACGTGACTGTTCGGGCACTGATCACGTGTTTATCAGGCAGTGATCAGTGACTGACAGGCGCTGATCAGGGGACTGTGCACGCACTGATCAGGTGGCTGATCAGGAACTGACCACCTGACTGCGCATGCAGTGATCACGTGGCTGGTCGTTCACTGATCACGTGTTTATCATACGGTGATCACGTGACTGAGAGGCGCTGATATCGTGACTGAGAATGCACTGATCATGTGCCGGGAGCCGGGAGGCATTCCACTCTGGACAAAGGTCATGAGGAAGGAGGCTCGGCATACGCAAATGCGGGATCGAGCCTCAGGAGTCCACCCGGATATTCTCGAGCATCTCCCCCCAAAAAACCAGAGTCTGCCTACTGTATTGCTTTGTGCTCTCACCTCTGATTTCACTGGGGGCTGTCCCCCACCACCATCTCGCTCTCTCTGTCAAAGAGTTAACTTACAGCTCCAATTCATAAAGTTCCTTGTCATTCTTCCCTTTAACTTCCAGCTGAGTCTCCATCTGGAGCGCGGAACCCACCACGCTTACTAATTATGCCTGGGCTGCTAAGACCCACTCGAGAAGGTGTCTAGGGTGAGGCACCTTTCGCTATTCGAGAGGGCGCCTGCGGCCTACGTAATTGGTGCAAACTTCTTGTCTTGAAGTTTGATTGGTCTTCCGCGTAAACCAAGCTACTCAGTCTCTTTTCTCCACCGAATTTTCCTACTGAGCTCTCCTCATACTATTATTCTTGACATCTCTGATTAGCATATAAATAGTCGCCTAGGCCATCTCTCCTTCGAATACCCTGGATCAGTTGGGGCTGTTCCCCGGCAGGTGGCGACCGAACAGGGACCTCAGGAGGCGATACTCAAAGAGCTGAGCAGACACGAACCACGCAATCAGCAGGCAATAAGCATGGAGCTCAGCAGTGACGAATCATGCTGCTCAACTGGCAATAATCAAGCACTTGACCAGGCAGGAATCACGCAGCTCAGCTGGCAATTGTCAAGCAGATGAGCCGACAGGAATCACGCAGCTCAGCTGGCAATTGTCATGCAGATGAGCCGGCAGGAATCACGCAGCTCAGCAGGCCCTGATCACGTGACTCTGCAGGCACTGATCACGTGGCTGATCAAGTCCAGCTCACGTGACTGAGCATGCACTGATCACGTGGCTATCATGCACTGATGACGTGACTGCGCATGCACTGATGACGTGGCTGATCAGGCACTGATCACATGGCTCATCATGCACTGATCACGTGTTTATCAGGCAATGATCAATGACTGACAGGCGCTGATCATGGGACTGTGCACGCACTGATCACGTGGCTATCATGCACTGATCACGTGACTGCGCATGCACTGATGACGTGGCTGTTCGGGCACTGATCACGTGTTTATCAGGCAGTGATCAGTGACTGACAGGCGCTGATCAGGGGACTGTGCACGCACTGATCAGGTGGCTGATCAGGAACTGACCACCTGACTGCGCATGCAGTGATCACGTGGCTGGTCGTTCACTGATCACGTGTTTATCATACGGTGATCACGTGACTGAGAGGCGCTGATATCGTGACTGAGCATGCACTGATCATGTGCCGGGAGCCGGGGAGGCATTCCACTCTGGACAAAGGTCATGAGGAAGGAGGCTCGGCATACGCAAATGCGGGATCGAGCCTCAGGAGTCCACCCGGATATTCTCGAGCATCTCCCCCCAAAAAAACCAGAGTCTGCCTACTGTATTGCTTTGTGCTCTCACCTCTGATTTCACTGGGGGCTGTCCCCCACCACCATCTCGCTCTCTCTGTCAAAGAGTTAACTTACAGCTCCAATTCATAAAGTTCCTTGTCATTCTTCCCTTTAACTTCCAGCTGAGTCTCCATCTGGAGCGCGGAACCAACCACGCTTACTAATTATGCCTGGGCTGCTAAGACCCACTCGAGAAGGTGTCTAGGGTGAGGCACCTTTCGCTATTCGAGAGGGCGCCTGCGGCCTACGTAAGTGGTGCAAACTTCTTGTCTTGAAGTTTGATTGGTCTTCCGCGTAAACCAAGCTACTCAGTCTCTTTTCTCCACCGAATTTTCCTACTGAGCTCTCCTCATACTATTATTCTTGACATCTCTGATTAGCATATAAATAGTCGCATAGGCCATCTCTCCTTCGAATACCCTGGATCAGTTGGGGCTGGTCCCCAGCAGGTGGCGACCGAACAGGGACCTCAGGAGGCGATACTCAAAGAGCTGAGCAGACACGAACCACGCAATCAGCAGGCAATAAGCATGGAGCTCAGCAGTGACGAATCATGCTGCTCAACTGGCAATAATCAAGCACGTGACCAGGCAGGAATCACGCAGCTCAGCAGGCCCTGATCACGTGACTCTGCAGGCACTGATCACATGGCTGATCAAGTCCAGATCACGTGACTGAGCATGCACTGATCACGTGGCTATCATGCACTGATGACGTGACTGCGCATGCACTGATGACGTGGCTGATCCGGCACTGATCACATGGCTCATCATGCACTGATCACGTGTTTATCAGGTAATGATCAGTGACTGACAGGCGCTGATCATGGGACTGTGCACGCACTGATCACGTGGCTATCATGCACTGATCACGTGACTGCGCATGCACTGATGACGTGGCTGTTCGGGCACTGATCACGTGTTTATCAGGCAGTGATCAGTGACTGACAGGCGCTGATCAGGGGACTGTGCACGCACTGATCAGGTGGCTGATCAGGAACTGACCACCTGACTGCGCATGCAGTGATCACGTGGCTGGTCGTTCACTGATCACGTGTTTATCATACGGTAATCACGTGACTGAGAGGCGCTGATCACGTGACTGTGTCGTCAGTGATCACGTGGCTGAGCAGGCACTGATATCTTGACTGAGCATGCACTGATCATGTGCCGGGAGCCGGGGAGGCATTCCACTCTGGACAAAGGTCATGAGGAAGGAGGCTCGGCATACGCAAATGCGGGATCGAGCCTCAGGAGTCCACACGGATATTCTCGAGCATCTCCCCCAAAAACCCAGAGTCTGCCTACTGTATTGCTTTGTGCTCTCACCTCTGATTTCACTGGGGGATGTCCCCCACCACCATCTCGCTCTCTCTGTCAAAGAGTTAACTTACAGCTCCAATTCATAAAGTTCCTTGTCATTCTTCCCTTTAACTTCCAGCTGAGTCTCCATCTGGAGCGCGGAACCCACCACACTTACTAATTATGCCTGGGCTGCTAAGACCCACTCGAGAAGGTGTCTAGGGTGAGGCACCTTTCGCTATTCGAGAGGGCGCCTGCGGCCTACGTAAGTGGTGCAAACTTCTTGTCTTGAAGTTTGATTGGTCTTCCGCGTAAACCAAGCTACTCAGTCTCTTTTCTCCACCGAATTTTCCTACTGAGCTCTCCTCATACTATTATTCTTGACATCTCTGATTAGCATATAAATAGTCGCATAGGCCATCTCTCCTTCGAATACCCTGGATCAGTTGGGGCTGGTCCCCGGCAGGTGGCGACCGAACAGGGACCTCAGGAGGCGATACTAAAAGAGCTGAGCAGACACGAACCACGCAATCAGCAGGCAATAAGCATGGAGCTCAGCAGTGACGAATCATGATGCTCAACTGGCAATAATCAAGCACGTGAGCAGGCAGGAATCACGCAGCTCAGCTGGCAATTGTCAAGCAGATGAGCCGACAGGAATCACGCTGCTCAGATGGCAATTGTTATGCAGATGAGCCGGCAGGAATCACGCAGCTCGGCAGGCCCTGATCACGTGACTCTGCAGGCACTGATCACGTGGCTGATCAAGTCCAGATCACGTGACTGAGCATGCACTGATCACGTGGCTATCATGCACTGATGACGTGACTGCGCATGCACTGATGACGTGGCTGATCAGGCACTGATCACATGGCTCATCATGCACTGATCACGTGTTTATCTGGCAATGATCAGTGACTGACAGGCGCTGATCATGGGACTGTGCACGCACTGATCACGTGGCTATCATGCACTGATCACGTGACTGCGCATGCACTGATGACGTGGCTGATCAGGCACTGATCACATGGCTCATCATGCACTGATCACGTGTTTATCAGGTAATGATCAGTGACTGACAGGCGCTGATCATGGGACTGTGCACGCACTGATCACGTGGCTATCATGCACTGATCACGTGACTGCGCATGCACTGATGACGTGGCTGTTCGGGCACTGATCACGTGTTTATCAGGCAGTGATCAGTGACTGACAGGCGCTGATCAGGGGACTGTGCACGCACTGATCAGGTGGCTGATCAGGAACTGACCACCTGACTGCGCATGCAGTGATCACGTGGCTGGTCGTTCACTGATCACGTGTTTATCATACGGTAATCACGTGACTGAGAGGCGCTGATCACGTGACTGTGCCTTCAGTGATCACGTGGCTGAGCAGGCACTGATATCGTGACTGAGCATGCACTGATCATGTGCCGGGAGCCGGGGAGGCATTCCACTCTGGACAAAGGTCATGAGGAAGGAGGCTCGGCATACGCAAATGCGGGATCGAGCCTCAGGAGTCCACACGGATATTCTCGAGCATCTCCCCCCAAAAAACCCAGAGTCTGCCTACTGTATTGCTTTGTGCTCTCACCTCTGATTTCACTGGGGGCTGTCCCCCACCACCATCTCGCTCTCTCTGTCAAAGAGTTAACTTACAGCTCCAATTCATAAAGTTCCTTGTCATTCTTCCCTTTAACTTCCAGCTGAGTCTCCATGTGGAGCGCGGAACCCACCACGCTTACTAATTATGCCTGGGCTGCTAAGACACACTCGAGAAGGTGTCTAGGGTGAGGCACCTTTCGCTATTCGAGAGGGCGCCTGCGGCCTACGTAAGTGGTGCAAACTTCTTGTCTTGAAGTTTGATTGGTCTTCCGCGTAAACCAAGCTACTCAGTCTCTTTTCTCCACCGAATTTTCCTACTGAGCTCTCCTCATACTATTATTCTTGACATCTCTGATTAGCATATAAATAGTCGCCTAGGCCATCTCTCCTTCGAATACCCTGGATCAGTTGGGGCTGGTCCCCGGCAGGTGGCGACCGAACAGGGACCTCAGGAGGCGATACTCAAAGAGCTGAGCAGACACGAACCACGCAATCAGCAGGCAATAAGCATGGAGCTCAGCAGTGACGAATCATGCTGCTCAACTGGCAATAATCAAGCACGTGACCAGGCAGGAATCACGCAGCTCAGCTGGCAATTGTCAAGCAGATGAGCCGACAGGAATCACGCAGCTCAGATGGCAATTGTCATGCAGATGAGCCAGCAGGAATCACGCAGCTCAGCAGGCTCTGATCACGTGACTCTGCAGGCACTGATCACGTGGCTGATCACGTCCAGATCACGTGACTGAGCATGTACTGATCACGTGGCTATCATGCACTGATGACGTGACTGCGCATGCACTGATGACGTGGCTGATCAGGCACTGATCACATGGCTCATCATGCACTGATCACGTGTTTATCAGGCAATGATCAGTGACTGACAGGCGCTGATCATGGGACTGTGCACGCACTGATCACGTGGCTATCATGCACTGATCACGTGACTGCGCATGCACTGATGACGTGGCTGATCAGGCACTGATCACATGGCTCATCATGCACTGATCACGTGTTTATCAGGCAGTGATCAATGACTGACAGGCGCTGATCATGGGACTGTGCACGCACTGATCACGTGGCTGATCATGCACTGATCACGTGACTGCGCATGCACTGATCACGTGGCTGTTCGTGCACTGATCACGTGTTTATCATGCAGTGATCAGTGACTGACAGGCGCTGATCAGGGACTGTGCACGCACTGATCAGGTGGCTGATCAGGAACTGATCACCTGACTGGGCATGCAGTGATCACGTGGCTGGTCGTGCACTGATCACGTGTTTATCACGTGATCACGTGACTGAGAGGCACTGATATCGTGACTGAGCATGCACTGATCATGTGCCGGGAGCCGGGGAGGCATTCCACTCTGGACAAAGGTCATGAGGAAGGAGGCTCGGCATACGCAAATGCGGGATCGAGCCTCAGGAGTCCACCCGGATATTCTCGAGCATCTCCCCCAAAAAAACCAGAGTCTGCCTACTGTATTGCTTTGTGCTCTCACCTCTGATTTCACTGGGGGCTGTCCCCCACCACCATCTCGCTCTCTCTGTCAAAGAGTTAACTTACAGCTCCAATTCATAAAGTTCCTTGTCATTCTTCCCTTTAACTTCCAGCTGAGTCTCCATCTGGAGCGCGGAACCAACCACGCTTACTAATTATGCCTGGGCTGCTAAGACCCACTCGAGAAGGTGTCTAGGGTGAGGCACCTTTCGCTATTCGAGAGGGCGCCTGCGGCCTACGTAAGTGGTGCAAACTTCTTGTCTTGAAGTTTGATTGGTCTTCCGCGTAAACCAAGCTACTCAGTCTCTTTTCTCCACCGAATTTTCCTACTGAGCTCTCCTCATACTATTATTCTTGACATCTCTGATTAGCATATAAATAGTCGCATAGGCCATCTCTCCTTCGAATACCCTGGATCAGTTGGGGCTGGTCCCCAGCAGGTGGCGACCGAACAGGGACCTCAGGAGGCGATACTCAAAGAGCTGAGCAGACACGAACCACGCAATCAGCAGGCAATAAGCATGGAGCTCAGCAGTGACGAATCATGCTGCTCAACTGGCAATAATCAAGCACGTGACCAGGCAGGAATCACGCAGCTCAGCAGGCCCTGATCACGTGACTCTGCAGGCACTGATCACATGGCTGATCAAGTCCAGATCACGTGACTGAGCATGCACTGATCACGTGGCTATCATGCACTGATGACGTGACTGCGCATGCACTGATGACGTGGCTGATCCGGCACTGATCACATGGCTCATCATGCACTGATCACGTGTTTATCAGGTAATGATCAGTGACTGACAGGCGCTGATCATGGGACTGTGCACGCACTGATCACGTGGCTATCATGCACTGATCACGTGACTGCGCATGCACTGATGACGTGGCTGTTCGGGCACTGATCACGTGTTTATCAGGCAGTGATCAGTGACTGACAGGCGCTGATCAGGGGACTGTGCACGCACTGATCAGGTGGCTGATCAGGAACTGACCACCTGACTGCGCATGCAGTGATCACGTGGCTGGTCGTTCACTGATCACGTGTTTATCATACGGTGTTCACGTGACTGAGAGGCGCTGATCACGTGACTGTGTCGTCAGTGATCACGTGGCTGAGCAGGCACTGATATCTTGACTGAGCATGCACTGATCATGTGCCGGGAGCCGGGGAGGCATTCCACTCTGGACAAAGGTCATGAGGAAGGAGGCTCGGCATACGCAAATGCGGGATCGAGCCTCAGGATTCCACCCGGATATTCTCGAGCATCTCCCCCCAAAAAACCCAGAGTCTGCCTACTGTATTGCTTTGTGCTCTCACCTCTGATTTCACTGGGGGCTGTCCCCCACCACCATCTCGCTCTCTCTGTCAAAGAGTTAACTTACAGCTCCAATTCATAAAGTTCCTTGTCATTCTTCCCTTTAACTTCCAGCTGAGTCTCCATCTGGAGCGCGGAACCCACCACACTTACTAATTATGCCTGGGCTGCTAAGACCCACTCGAGAAGGTGTCTAGGGTGAGGCACCTTTCGCTATTCGAGAGGGCGCCTGCGGCCTACGTAAGTGGTGCAAACTTCTTGTCTTGAAGTTTGATTGGTCTTCCGCGTAAACCAAGCTACTCAGTCTCTTTTCTCCACCGAATTTTCCTACTGAGCTCTCCTCATACTATTATTCTTGACATCTCTGATTAGCATATAAATAGTCGCATAGGCCATCTCTCCTTCGAATACCCTGGATCAGTTGGGGCTGGTCCCCGGCAGGTGGCGACCGAACAGGGACCTCAGGAGGCGATACTAAAAGAGCTGAGCAGACACGAACCACGCAATCAGCAGGCAATAAGCATGGAGCTCAGCAGTGACGAATCATGATGCTCAACTGGCAATAATCAAGCACGTGAGCAGGCAGGAATCACGCAGCTCAGCTGGCAATTGTCAAGCAGATGAGCCGACAGGAATCACGCTGCTCAGCTGGCAATTGTCATGCAGATGAGCCGGCAGGAATCACGCAGCTCAGCAGGCCCTGATCACGTGACTCTGCAGGCACTGATCACGTGGCTGATCAAGTACAGATCACGTGACTGAGCATGCACTGATCACGTGGCTATCATGCACTGATGACGTGACTGCGCATGCACTGATGACGTGGCTGATCAGGCACTGATCACATGGCTCATCATGCACTGATCACGTGTTTATCAGGCAATGATCAGTGACTGACAGGCGCTGATCATGGGACTGTGCACGCACTGATCACGTGGCTATCATGCACTGTTCACGTGACTGCGCATGCACTGATGACGTGGCTGATCATGCACTGATCACGTGGCTGATCATGCACTGATCACGTGTTTATCAGGCAGTGATCAGTGACTGACAGGCGCTGATCAGGGGACTGTGCACGCACTGATCAGGTGGCTGATCAGGAACAGACCACCTGACTGCGCATGCAGTGATCACGTGGCTGGTCGTTCACTGATCACGTGTTTATCATACGGTGATCACGTGACTGAGAGGCGCTGATATCGTGACTGAGCATGCACTGATCATGTGCCGGGAGCCGGGGAGGCATTCCACTCTGGACAAAGGTCATGAGGAAGGAGGCTCGGCATACGCAAATGCGGGATCGAGCCTCAGGAGTCCACCCGGATATTCTCGAGCATCTCCCCCAAAAAAACCAGAGTCTGCCTACTGTATTGCATTGTGCTCTCACCTCTGATTTCACTGGGGGCTGTCCCCCACCACCATCTCGCTCTCTCTGTCAAAGAGTTAACTTACAGCTCCAATTCATAAAGTTCCTTGTCATTCTTCCCTTTAACTTCCAGCTGAGTCTCCATCTGGAGCGCGGAACCAACCACGCTTACTAATTATGCCTGGGCTGCTAAGACCCACTCGAGAAGGTGTCTAGGGTGAGGCACCTTTCGCTATTCGAGAGGGCGCCTGCGGCCTACGTAAGTGGTGCAAACTTCTTGTCTTGAAGTTTGATTGGTCTTCCGCGTAAACCAAGCTACTCAGTCTCTTTTCTCCACCGAATTTTCCTACTGAGCTCTCCTCATACTATTATTCTTGACATCTCTGATTAGCATATAAATAGTCGCCTAGGCCATCTCTCCTTCGAATACCCTGGATCAGTTGGGGCTGGTCCCCAGCAGGTGGCGACCGAACAGGGACCTCAGGAGGCGATACTCAAAGAGCTGAGCAGACACGAACCACGCAATCAGCAGGCAATAAGCATGGAGCTCAGCAGTGACGAATCATGCTGCTCAACTGGCAATAATCAAGCACGTGACCAGGCAGGAATCACGCAGCTCAGCAGGCCCTGATCACGTGACTCTGCAGGCACTGATCACATGGCTGATCAAGTCCAGATCACGTGGCTGATCATGCACTGATCACATGGCTCATCATGCACTGATCACGTGTTTATCAGGTAATGATCAGTAACTGACAGGCGCTGATCATGGGACTGTGCACGCACTGATCACGTGGCTATCATGCACTGATCACGTGACTGCGCATGCACTGATGACGTGGCTGTTCGGGCACTGATCACGTGTTTATCAGGCAGTGATCAGTGACTGACAGGCGCTGATCAGGGGACTGTGCACGCACTGATCAGGTGGCTGATCAGGAACTGACCACCTGACTGCGCATGCAGTGATCACGTGGCTGGTCGTTCACTGATCACGTGTTTATCATACGGTGATCACGTGACTGAGAGGCGCTGATCACGTGACTGTGCCGTCAGTGATCACGTGGCTGAGCAGGCACTGATACCGTGACTGAGCATGCACTGATCATGTGCCGGGAGCCGGGGAGGCATTCCACTCTGGACAAAAGTCATGAGGAAGGAGGCTCGGCATACGCAAATGCGGGATCGAGCCTCAGGAGTCCACCCGGATATTCTCGAGCATCTCCCCCAAAAAAACCAGAGTCTGCCTACTGTATTGCTTTGTGCTCTCACCTCTGATTTCACTGGGGGCTGTCCCCCACCACCATCTCGCTCTCTCTGTCAAAGAGTTAACTTACAGCTCCAATTCATAAAGTTCCTTGTCATTCTTCCCTTTAACTTCCAGCTGAGTCTCCATCTGGAGCGCGGAACCCACCACTCTTACTAATTATGCCTGGGCTGCTAAGACCCACTCGAGAAGGTGTCTAGGGTGAGGCACCTTTCGCTATTCGAGAGGGCGCCTGCGGCCTACGTAAGTGGTGCAAACTTCTTGTCTTGTAGTTTGATTGGTCTTCCGCGTAAACCAAGCTACTCAGTCTCTTTTCTCCACCAAATTTTCCTACTGAGCTCTCCTCATACTATTATTCTTGACATCTCTGATTAGCATATAAATAGTCGCCTAGGGCATCTCTCCTTCGAATACCCTGGATCAGTTGGGGCTGGTCCCCAGCAGGTGGCGACCGAACAGGGACCTCAGGAGGCAATACTCAAAGAGCTGAGCAGACACGAACCACGCAATCAGCAGGCAATAAGCATGGAGCTCAGCAGTGACGAATGATGCTGCTCAACTGGCAATAGTCAAGCACGTGAGCAGGCAGGAATCACGCAGCTCAGCTGGCAATTGTCAAGCAGATGATCCGACAGGAATCACGCAGCTCAGATGGCAATTGTCATGCAGATGAGCCGGCAGGAATCACGCAGCTCAGCAGGCCCTGATCACGTGACTCTGCAGGCACTGATCACGTGGCTGATCGAGTACAGATCACGTGACTGAGCATTCACTGATCACGTGGCTATCATGCACTGATGACGTGACTGCGCATGCACTGATGACGTGGCTGATCAGGCACTGATCACATGGCTCATCATGCACTGATCACGTGTTTATCAGGCAATGATCAGTGACTGACAAGCGCTGATCATGGGAGTGTGCACGCACTGATCACGTGGCTATCATGCACTGATCACGTGACTGGGCATGCACTGATGACGTGACTGTTCGGGCACTGATCACGTGTTTATCAGGCAGTGATCAGTGACTGACAGGCGCTGATCAGGGGACTGTGCACGCACTGATCAGGTGGCTGATCAGGAACTGACCACCTGACTGCGCATGCAGTGATCACGTGGCTGGTCGTTCACTGATCACGTGTTTATCATACGGTGATCACGTGACTGAGAGGCACTGATATCGTGACTGAGAATGCACTGATCATGTGCCGGGAGCCGGGGAGGCATTCCACTCTGGACAAAGGTCATGAGGAAGGAGGCTCGGCATTCGCAAATGCGGGATCGAGCCTCAGGAGTCCACCCGGATATTCTCGAGCATCTCCCCCCCAAGAAAACCAGAGTCTGCCTACTGTATTGCTTTGTGCTCTCACCTCTGATTTCACTGGGGGCTGTCCCCCACCACCATCTCGCTCTCTCTGTCAAAGAGTTAACTTACACCTCCAATTCATAAAGTTCCTTGTCATTCTTCCCTTTAACTTCCAGCTGAGTCTCCATCTGGAGCGCGGAACCCACCACGCTTACTAATTATGCCTGGGCTGCTAAGACCCACTCGAGAAGGTGTCTAGGGTGAGGCACCTTTCGCTATTCGAGAGGGCGCCTGCGGCCTACGTAATTGGTGCAAACTTCTTGTCTTGAAGTTTGATTGGTCTTCCGCGTAAACCAAGCTACTCAGTCTCTTTTCTCCACCGAATTTTCCTACTGAGCTCTCCTCATACTATTATTCTTGACATCTCTGATTAGCATATAAATAGTCGCCTAGGCCATCTCTCCTTCGAATACCCTGGATCAGTTGGGGCTGTTCCCCGGCAGGTAGCGACCGAACAGGGACCTCAGGAGGCGATACTCAAAGAGCTGAGCAGACACGAACCACGCAATCAGCAGGCAATAAGCATGGAGCTCAGCAGTGACGAATCATGCTGCTCAACTGGCAATAATCAAGCACTTGAGCAGGCAGGAATCACGCAGCTCAGCTGGCAATTGTCAAGCAGATGAGCCGACAGGAATCACGCAGCTCAGATGGCAATTGTCATGCAGATGAGCCGGCAGGAATCACGCAGCTCAGCAGGCCCTGATCACGTGACTCTGCAGGCACTGATCACGTGGCTGATCAAGTCCAGCTCACGTGACTGAGCATGCACTGATCACGTGGCTATCATGCACTGATGACGTGACTGCGCATGCACTGATGACGTGGCTGATCAGGCACTGATCACATGGCTCATCATGCACTGATCACGTGTTTATCAGGCAATGATCAATGACTGACAGGCGCTGATCATGGGACTGTGCACGCACTGATCACGTGGCTATCATGCACTGATCACGTGACTGCGCATGCACTGATGACGTGGCTGTTCGGGCACTGATCACGTGTTTATCAGGCAGTGATCAGTGACTGACAGGCGCTGATCAGGGGACTGTGCACGCACTGATCAGGTGGCTGATCAGGAACTGACCACCTGACTGGGCATGCAGTGATCACGTGGCTGGTCGTTCACTGATCACGTGTTTATCATACGGTGATCACGTGACTGAGAGGCGCTGATATCGTGACTGAGCATGCACTGATCATGTGCCGGGAGCCGGGGAGGCATTCCACTCTGGACAAAGGTCATGAGGAAGGAGGCTCGGCATACGCAAATGCGGGATCGAGCCTCAGGAGTCCACCCGGATATTCTCGAGCATCCCCCCCCCCAAAAAAACCAGAGTCTGCCTACTGTATTGCTTTGTGCTCTCACCTCTGATTTCACTGGGGGCTGTCCCCCACCACCATCTCGCTCTCTCTGTCAAAGAGTTAACTTACAGCTCCAATTCATAAAGTTCCTTGTCATTCTTCCCTTTAACTTCCAGCTGAGTCTCCATCTGGAGCGCGAAACCAACCACGCTTACTAATTATGCCTGGGCTGCTAAGACCCACTCGAGAAGGTGTCTAGGGTGAGGCACCTTTCGCTATTCGAGAGGGCGCCTGCGGCCTACGTAAGTGGTGCAAACTTCTTGTCTTGAAGTTTGATTGGTCTTCCGCGTAAACCAAGCTACTCAGTCTCTTTTCTCCACCAAATTTTCCTACTGAGCTCTCCTCATACTATTATTCTTGACATCTCTGATTAGCATATAAATAGTCGCATAGGCCATCTCTCCTTCGAATACCCTGGATCAGTTGGGGCTGGTCCCAAGCAGGTGGCGACCAAACAGGGACCTCAGGAGGCGATACTCAAAGAGCTGAGCAGACACGAACCACGCAATCAGCAGGCAATAAGCATGGAGCTCAGCAGTGACGAATCATGCTGCTCAACTGGCAATAATCAAGCACGTGACCAGGCAGGAATCACGCAGCTCAGCAGGCCCTGATCACGTGACTCTGCAGGCACTGATCACATGGCTGATCAAGTCCAGATCACGTGACTGAGCATGCACTGATCACGTGGCTATCATGCACTGATGACGTGACTGCGCATGCACTGATGACGTGGCTGATCCGGCACTGATCACATGGCTCATCATGCACTGATCACGTGTTTATCAGGTAATGATCAGTAACTGACAGGCGCTGATCATGGGACTGTGCACGCACTGATCACGTGGCTATCATGCACTGATCACGTGACTGCGCATGCACTGATGACGTGGCTGTTCGGGCACTGATCACGTGTTTATCAGGCAGTGATCAGTGACTGACAGGCGCTGATCAGGGGACTGTGCACGCACTGATCAGGTGGCTGATCAGGAACTGACCACCTGACTGCGCATGCAGTGATCACGTGGCTGGTCGTTCACTGATCACGTGTTTATCATACGGTATTCACGTGACTGAGAGGCGCTGATCACGTGACTGTGTCGTCAGTGATCACGTGGCTGAGCAGGCACTGATAACTTGACTGAGCATGCACTGATCATGTGCCGGGAGCCGGGGAGGCATTCCACTCTGGACAAAGGTCATGAGGAAGGAGGCTCGGCATACGCAAATGCGGGATCGAGCCTCAGGATTCCACATGGATATTCTCGAGCATCTTCCCCCCAAAAAACCCAGAGTCTGCCTACTGTATTGCTTTGTGCTCTCACCTCTGATTTCACTGGGGGCTGTCCCCCACCACCATCTCGCTCTCTCTGTCAAAGAGTTAACTTACACCTCCAATTCATAAAGTTCCTTGTCATTCTTCCCTTTAACTTCCAGCTGAGTCTCCATCTGGAGCGCGGAACCCACCACACTTACTAATTATGCCTGGGCTGCTAAGACCCACTCGAGAAGGTGTCTAGGGTGAGGCACCTTTCGCTATTCGAGAGGGCGCCTGCGGCCTACGTAAGTGGTGCAAACTTCTTGTCTTGAAGTTTGATTGGTCTTCCGCGTAAACCAAGCTACTCAGTCTCTTTTCTCCACCGAATTTTCCTACTGAGCTCTCCTCATACTATTATTCTTGACATCTCTGATTAGCATATAAATAGTCGCATAGGCCATCTCTCCTTCGAATACCCTGGATCAGTTGGGGCTGGTCCCCGGCAGGTGGCGACCGAACAGGGACCTCAGGAGGCGATACTAAAAGAGCTGAGCAGACACGAACCACGCAATCAGCAGGCAATAAGCATGGAGCTCAGCAGTGACGAATCATGATGCTCAACTGGCAATAATCAAGCACGTGAGCAGGCAGGAATCAGGCAGCTCAGCTGGCAATTGTCAAGCAGATGAGCCCACAGGAATCACGCTGCTCAGATGGCAATTGTCATGCAGATGAGCCGGCAGGAAGCACGCAGCTCAGCAGGCCCTGATCACGTGACTCTGCAGGCACTGATCACGTGGCTGATCAAGTCCAGATCACGTGACTGAGCATGCACTGATCACGTGGCTATCATGCACTGATGACGTGACTGCGCATGCACTGATGACGTGGCTGATCAGGCACTGATCACATGGCTCATCATGCACTGATCACGTGTTTATCAGGCAATGATCAGTGACTGACAGGCGCTGATCATGGGACTGTGCACGCACTGATCACGTGGCTATCATGCACTGATGACGTGACTGCGCATGCACTGATGACGTGGCTGATCAGGCACTGATCACATGGCTCATCATGCACTGATCACGTGTTTATCAGGTAATGATCAGTGACTGACAGGCGCTGATCATGGGACTGTGCACGCACTGATCACGTGGCTATCATGCACTGATCCCGTGACTGCGCATGCACTGATGACGTGGCTGTTCGGGCACTGATCACGTGTTTATCAGGCAGTGATCAGTGACTGACAGGCGCTGATCAGGGGACTGTGCACGCACTGATCAGGTGGCTGATCAGGAACTGACCACCTGACTGCGCATGCAGTGATCACGTGGCTGGTCGTTCACTGATCACGTGTTTATCATACGGTATTCACGTGACTGAGAGGCGCTGATCACGTGACTGTGCCTTCAGTGGTCACGTGGCTGAGCAGGCACTGATATCGTGACTGAGCACGCACTGATCATGTGCCGGGAGCCGGGGAGGCATTCCACTCTGGACAAAGGTCATGAGGAAGGAGGCTCGGCATACGCAAATGCGGGATCGAGCCTCAGGAGTCCACACGGATATTCTCGAGCATCTTCCCCCAAAAAAACCCAGAGTCTGCCTACTGTATTGCTTTGTGCTCTCACCTCTGATTTCACTGGGGGCTGTCCCCCACCACCATCTCGCTCTCTCTGTCAAAGAGTTAACTTACAGCTCCAATTCATAAAGTTCCTTGTCATTCTTCCCTTTAACTTCCAGCTGAGTCTCCATGTGGAACGCGGAACCCACCACGCTTACTAATTATGCCTGGGCTGCTAAGACACACTCGAGAAGGTGTCTAGGGTGAGGCACCTTTCGCTATTTGAGAGGGCGCCTGCGGCCTACGTAAGTGGTGCAAACTTCTTGTCTTGAAGTTTGATTGGTCTTCCGCGTAAACCAAGCTACTCAGTCTCTTTTCTCCACCGAATTTTCCTACTGAGCTCTCCTCATACTATTATTCTTGACATCTCTGATTAGCATATAAATAGTCGCCTAGGCCATCTCTCCTTCGAATACCCTGGATCAGTTGGGGCTGGTCCCCGGCAGGTGGCGACCGAACAGGGACCTCAGGAGGCGATACTCAAAGAGCTGAGCAGACACGAACCACGCAATCAGCAGGCAATAAGCATGGAGCTCAGCAGTGACGAATCATGCTGCTCAACTGGCAATAATCAAGCACGTGACCAGGCAGGAATCACGCAGCTCAGCTGGCAATTGTCAAGCAGATGAGCCGACAGGAATCACGCAGCTCAGATGGCAATTGTCATGCAGATGAGCCAGCAGGAATCACGCAGCTCAGCAGGCTCTGATCACGTGACTCTGCAGGCACTGATCACGTGGCTGATCAAGTCCAGATCACGTGACTGAGCATGCACTGATCACGTGGCTATCATGCACTGATGACGTGACTGCGCATGCACTGATGACGTGGCTGATCAGGCACTGATCACATGGCTCATCATGCACTGATCACGTGTTTATCAGGCAATGATCAGTGACTGACAGGCGCTGATCATGGGACTGTGCACGCACTGATCACGTGGCTATCATGCACTGATGACGTGACTGCGCATGCACTAATGACGTGGCTGATCAGGCACTGATCACATGGCTCATCATGCACTGATCACGTGTTTATCAGGCAATGATCAATGACTGACAGGCGCTGATCATGGGACTGTGCACGCACTGATCACGTGGCTATCATGCACTGATCACGTGACTGCGCATGCACTGATGACGTGGCTGTTCGGGCACTGATCACGTGTTTATCAGGCAGTGATCAGTGACTGACAGGCGCTGATCAGGGGACTGTGCACGCACTTATCAGGTGGCTGATCAGGAACTGACCACCTGACTGCGCATGCAGTGATCACGTGGCTGGTCGTTCACTGATCACGTGTTTATCATACGGTGATCACGTGACTGAGAGGCGCTGATCACGTGACTGTGCCGTCAGTGATCACGTGGCTGAGCAGGCACTGATACCGTGACTGAGCATGCACTGATCATGTACCGGGAGCTCGAGAGGCATTCCACTCTGGACAAAGGTCATGAGGAAGGAGGCTCGGCATTCGCAAATGCGGGATCGAGCCTCAGGAGTCCACCCGGATATTCTCGAGCATCTCCCCCCCAAGAAAACCAGAGTCTGCCTACTGTATTGCTTTGTGCTCTCACCTCTGATTTCACTGGGGGCTGTCCCCCACCACCATCTCGCTCTCTCTGTCAAAGAGTTAACTTACACCTCCAATTCATAAAGTTCCTTGTCATTCTTCCCTTTAACTTCCAGCTGAGTCTCCATCTGGAGCGCGGAACCCACCACGCTTACTAATTATGCCTGGGCTGCTAAGACCCACTCGAGAAGGTGTCTAGGGTGAGGCACCTTTCGCTATTCGAGAGGGTGCCTGCGGCCTACGTAAGTGGTGCAAACTTCTTGTCTTGAAGTTTGATTGGTCTTCCGCGTAAACCAAGCTACTCAGTCTCTTTTCTCCACCGAATTTTCCTACTGAGCTCTCCTCATACTATTATTCTTGACATCTCTGATTAGCATATAAATAGTCGCCTAGGCCATCTCTCCTTCGAATACCCTGGATCAGTTGGGGCTGGTCCCCGGCAGTTGGCGACCGAACAGGGACCTCAGGAGGCGATACTCAAAGAGCTGAGCAGACACGAACCACGCAATCAGCAGGCAATAAGCATGGAGCTCAGCAGTGACGAATCATGCTGCTCAACTGGCAATAATCAAGCACGTGAGCAGGCAGGAATCACGCAGTTCAGCTGGCAATTGTCAAGCAGATGAGCCGACAGGAATCACGCAGCTCAGATGGCAATTGTCATGCAGATGAGCCAGCAGGAATCACGCAGCTCAGCAGGCTCTGATCACGTGACTCTGCAGGCACTGATCACGTGGCTGATCAAGTCCAGATCACGTGACTGAGCATGCACTGATCACGTGGCTATCATGCACTGATGACGTGACTGCGCATGCACTGATGACGTGGCTGATCAGGCACTGATCACATGGCTCATCATGCACTGATCACGTGTTTATCAGGCAATGATCAGTGACTGACAGGCGCTGATCATGGGACTGTGCACGCACTGATCACGTGGCTATCATGCACTGATGACGTGACTGCGCATGCACTGATGACGTGGCTGATCAGGCACTGATCACATGGCTCATCATGCACTGATCACGTGTTTATCAGGCAATGATCAGTGACTGACAGGCGCTGATCATGGGACTGTGCACGCACTGATCACGTGGCTATCATGCACTGATCACGTGACTGCGCATGCACTGATGACGTGGCTGTTCGGGCACTGATCACGTGTTTATCAGGCAGTGATCAGTGACTGACAGGCGCTGATCAGGGAACTGTGCACGCACTGATCAGGTGGCTGATCAGGAACTGACCACCTGACTGCGCATGCAGTGATCACGTGGCTGGTCGTTCACTGATCACGTGTTTATCATACGGTATTCACGTGACTGAGAGGCGCTGATCACGTGACTGTGCCTTCAGTGATCACGTGGCTGAGCAGGCACTGATCATGTGCCGGGAGCCGGGGAGGCATTCCACTCTGGACAAAGGTCATGAGGAAGGAGGCTCGGCATACGCAAATGAGGGATCGAGCCTCAGGAGTCCACACGAATATTCTCGAGCATCTTCCCCCCAAAAAACCCAGAGTCTGCCTACTGTATTGCTTTGTGCTCTCACCTCTGATTTCACTGGGGGCTGTCCCCCACCACCATCTCGCTCTCTCTGTCAAAGAGTTAACTTACAGCTCCAATTCATAAAGTTCCTTGGCATTCTTCCCTTTAACTTCCAGCTGAGTCTCCATGTGGAACGCGGAACCCACCACGCTTACTAATTATGCCTGGGCTGCTAAGACCCACTCGAGAAGGTGTCTAGGGTGAGGCACCTTTCGCTATTCGAGAGGGTGCCTGCGGCCTACGTAAGTGGTGCAAACTTCTTGTCTTGAAGTTTGATTGGTCTTCCGCGTAAACCAAGCTACTCAGTCTCTTTTCTCCACCGAATTTTCCTACTGAGCTCTCCTCATACTATTATTCTTGACATCTCTGATTAGCATATAAATAGTCGCCTAGGCCATCTCTCCTTCGAATACCCTGGATCAGTTGGGGCTGGTCCCCGGCAGGTGGTGACCGAACAGGGACCTCAGGAGGCGATACTCAAAGAGCTGAGCAGACACGAACCACGCAATCAGCAGGCAATAAGCATGGAGCTCAGCAGTGACGAATCATGCTGCTCAACTGGCAATAATCAAGCACGTGAGCAGGCAGGAATCACGCAGCTCAGCTGGCAATTGTCAGGCAGATGAGCCGACAGGAATCACGCAGCTCAGATGGCAATTGTCATGCAGATGAGCCGGCAGGAATCACGCAGCTCAGCAGGCCCTGATCACATGACTCTGCAGGCACTGATCACGTGGCTGATCAAGTACAGATCACGTGACTGAGCATTCACTGATCACGTGGCTATCATGCACTGATCACGTGACTGATCATGCACTGATCTCGTGTCTGATCATGCACTTATCACGTGGCTATCATGCACTGCTCACGTGGCTGATCATGCGATGATCACGCAGCTACCATGTACTGGTCACATGACTGATCATGCACTGATCACGTGACTGATCATGCAGTGATCACGTGGCTATCACGCACTACTCACGTGGCTGATCATGCAATGATCATGTAGCTACCATGTACCTGTCAGGTGACTGATCATACACCCATCAGGTGACGGATCATGCACTGATCTCGAGGCTATCATGCACGGCTCATGTGGCTGATCATGCAATGATCACCTAGCTACCATATACTGGTCACGTGACTGATCATGCACTGATCACTTAATTGATCATGCACTGATCATGTGGCTGATCATGCACTGATCACGTGGCTGATCATCCACTGATCACGTGACTGATCATGCACTGATCACGTGGCTATCATGCACTGATCACTTGGCTGGTCATACACTGATCACGTGCCTGGTCATGCACAGATTACATGACTGATCATGCACTGAACACGTGATTGATCATGCACTGATCACGTGGCTATCATGCACTACTCACGTGGCTGATCATGCAATGATCATGTAGCTACCATGTACCGGTCAGGTGACTGATCATACACCCATCAGGTGACGGATCATGCACTGATCACGTGGCTATCATGCACTGTTCACGTGGCTGATCATACACTGATCACCAGCCTGGTCATGCACAGATCATGTGACAAATCATGAACTGATCACATAGCTATCATGAACTGATCACCTGGCTGATCATGCACTGATCACGTGGCTGATCATGCACTGATACCGTGACTGATCATGCACTGATCACGTGACTGATCATGCACTGATCACGTGACTGATCATGCACTGATCACGTGACTGATCATGCACTGATCACATAACTGATATTGCACTGATCACGTGACTGATCATGCACTGATCACGTGGCTATCATGCACTGATCTCTTGGCTGTTCATACACTGATTACGTGCCTGGTCATGCACTGATCAAGTGGCTGATCATGCACTGATCACTTGACTGATCATGCACTGATCTCGTGTCTGATCATGCACTGACCACGTGGCTATCATGCACTGCTCACGTGGCTGATCATGCGATGATCACGAAACTACCATGTACTGGTCACATGACTGATCATGCACTGATCAGGTGTCTGATCATACACTGTTCACGTGTTTGACAATGCACTGATCTCGTGGCTGATCATACACTGCTCACGTAACTGATCATGCCCTGATCATGTGGCTATCATGCACTGTTCACGTGGCTGATCACACACCTCTCACGTGACATATCATGCACTGATCACGTGGCACTCATGCACTGATATCGTGGCTGATCATACTCTGCTCACGTAACTGATCATGCACACATCACGTGGCTATAATGCACTGCTCACGTGGCTCGTAATGGAATGATCACGTAGCTACCATATACTGGTAACGTGACTGATCATGTAAAGATCACGTAAATGATCATGCACGGTTCACGTGACTGATCATGCACTGATCACGTGGCTGATAATTCACTGATCACGTGACTGATCATGCACTGATCACGTGACTGATCATGCACTGATCACGTGGCTATCATGCACTGATCACTTGGCTAGTCATACACTGATCACGTGCCTGGTCATGCACAGATTACAAGACTGATCATGCACTGAACACGTGATTGATCATGCACTGATCACGTGGCTATCATGCACTACTCACGTGGCTGATCATGCAATGATCATGTAGCTACCATGTACCGGTCAGGTGAATGATCATACACCCATCAGGTGACGGATCATGCACTGATCACGTGGCTATCATGCACTGTTCACGTGGCTGATCCTACACTGATCACCTGCCTGTTCATGCACAGATCACGTGACAAATCATGAACTGATCACATAGCTATCATGAACTGATCACCTGGCTGATCATGCACTGATCACGTGGCTGATCATGCACTGATACCGTGACTGAGCATGGACTGATCACATGACTATCATGTAGTGATCACGTGACTTAATGGCGCTGATCATGTGACTGATCATGCCCTGATCATGTTTGCTATCATACACTGATCATGTGCCTCTGGAGGCAATAAACAAAGAGCTGAGTAGGCACGAATCAAACAGTCAGCAGGCAATAATCCTGGAACTCAGGTGTGAGGAATCATGCTGCTCAGCTGGCAATAATCAAGCAGCTGAGCAGGCAGGAATTACGCAGCACAGCTGGCAATTGTCAAGCAGATGACAGGCAGGAATCGTGCAGCTCAGCTGGCAATAGTCAAGCAGATGAGCAGACAGTAATCACGCAGCTCAGCAGGCCCAGATCACGTGACTGAGCATGCACTGTTCACGTGGCTGATCATACACTGATCACGTGATTGATCATGCACTGACCACTTGGATATCATGCACTGATCACGTGGATGATCATACACTGTTCACGTGTCTGACCATGCACTGCTCACGTGGCTGATCATACACTGCTCAAGTAACTGATCATGCACTGATCACGTGGCTATCATGCCCTGATCACGTGGCTGAACATGCACTGTTCACGTGGCTGATCACACACCTGTCACGTGACATATTTGCACTGATCACGTGGCACTCATGCACTGATCACGTGGCTGATCATACTCTGCTCACGTAACTCATCATGCACACATCACGTTTCTATCATGCACTGCTCACGTGGCTCGTCATGGCATGATCACGTACCTACCCTATACTGTTCTCGTGACTGATCATGTACTGATCACGTGACTGATCATGCACTGATCACGTGGCTATCATGCAATGCTCACGGGGCTGTTCACGCAATGATCACGTAGCTACCATGTACTGGTCACGTGAGTGATAATGCACTGATCACGTAATTGATCATGCACTGATCAGGTGACTTATCATGCACTGTTAACGTGAGTGATCATGCACTGATCACGTGACTGATCATGCACTGATCTCGTGGCTATCATGCACGGCTCATGTGGCTGATAATGCAATGATCACCTAGCTACCATATACTGGTCACGTGACTGATCATGCACTGATCACGTAATTGATCATGCACTGATCATGTGGCTGATCATGAACTGATCACGTGACTGATCATGCACTGATCAAGTGGCTATCATGCACTGATCACTTGGCTGGTCATACACTGATCACATGCCTGGTCATGCACAGATTACATGACTGATCATGCACTGTTCACGTGACTGATCATGCACTGATCACGTGGCTGATCATCCACTGATCACGTGACTGATCATGCACTGATCACCTGACTGATCATGCAATGATCACGTGGCTATCATGCACTGATCACGTGGCTATCATGCACTGATCACGTGGCTTATCAGGCAATGATCACGTAGCTACCATGTACTGGTCACGTGACTGATCATGCACTGATCACGTAATTGATCATGCACTGATCACGTGGCTGAGCATGCAATGATCACGTGACTGACCATGCACTGATCACGTGACTGATCATCCACTGATCAGTTGGCTATCATGCACTTATTACTTGGCTGATCATACACTGATCACGTGACTGATAATGCCCTGATCATCTGGCTATCGTGCACTCATTACCTGGCTATCGTGCACTGATCACGTGGTTGATCATACACTGATCACGTGGCTGATCATGCACTGATCACGTCTATATCATGCACTTATCACATGACTGCCCATGCACTGATGACCCGGATGATCATACACTGATCATGCGACAGATCATGCACTGATCACGTGGCTATCATGCACTGCTCACGCGGCTGTTCATGCAATGATCACGTAGCTACCATGTACTGGACACGTGAGTGATCATGCACTGATCACGTAATTGATCATGCACTGATCAGGTGACTTATCATGCACTGTTAACGTGAGTGATCATGCACTGATCACGTGACTGATCATGCACTGATCTCGTGGCTATCATGCACGGCTCATGTGGCTGATCATGCAATGATCACCTAGCTACCATATACTGGTCACGTGACTGATCATGCACTGATCACGTAATTGATCATGCACTGATCATGTGGCTGATCATGCACTGATCACGTGGCTGATCATGCACTGATCACGTGACTGATCATGCACTGATCACGTGACTGATCATGCACTGATCACGTGGCTATCATGCACTGATCACTTGGCTGGTCCTACACTGATCACGTGCCTGGTCATGCACAGATTACATGACTGATCATGCACTGAACACGTGATTGATCATGCACTGATCACGTGGCTATCATGCACTACTCACGTGGCTGATCATGCAATGATCATGTAGCTACCATGTACCGGTCAGGTGACTGATCATACACCCATCAGGTGACGGATCATGCACTGATCACGTGGCTATCATGCACTGTTCACGTGGCTGATCATACACTGATCACCTGCCTGGTCATGCACAGATCACGTGACAAATCATGAACTGATCACAAAGCTATCATGAAGTGATCACCTGGCTGATCATGCACTGATCACGTGGCTGATCATGCACTGATACCGTGACTGAGCATGGACTGATCACATGACTATCATGTAGTGATCACGTGACTTAATGGCACTGATCATGTGACTGATCATGCGCTGATCCTGTTTGCTATTATACAATGATCATGTGCCTCTGGAGGCAATAAACAAAGAGCTGAGTAGGCACGAATCAAACAGTCAGCAGGCAATAATCATGGAACTCAGGTGTGAGGAATCATGCTGCTCAGCTGGCAATAATCAAGCAGCTGAGCAGGCAGGAATTACGCAGCACAGCTGGCAATTGTCAAGCAGATGACAGGCAGGAATCGTGCAGCTCAGCTGGCAATTGTCAAGCAGATGAGCAGACAGTAATCACGCAGCTCAGCAGGCCCTGATCACGTGACTGAGCATGCACTGTTCACGTGGCTGATCATACACTGATCACGTGATGATCATACACTGATCCCTTGGATATCATGCACTGATCACGTGGCTGATCATACACTGTTCACGTGTCTGACCATGCACTGATCACTGGCTGATCATACACTGCTCACGTAACTGATCATGCACTGATCACGTGGCTATCATGCACTGATCACGTGGCTGAACATGCACTGTTCACGTGGCTGATCACACACCTCTCACGTGACATATCATGCACTGATCACGTGGCACTCATGCACTGATCACGTGGCTGATCATACTCTGCTCACGTAACTCATCATGCACACATCACGTGGCTATCATGCACTGCTCACGTGGCTCGTCATGGAATGATCACGTAGCTACCATATACTGGTCACGTGACTGATCATGCACTGATCACGTAAATGATCATGCACTGTTCACGTGACTGATCATGTACTGATCACGTGACTGATCATGCACTGATCACGTGGCTATCATGCTCTGCTCACGTGGCTGATCATGCAACGATCACGTAGCAACAATGTAGTGGTCACGTGACTGATCATGCACTGATCACGTAATTGATCCTGCACTGATCACGTGGCTCATCATGCACTGATCACGTGGCTGATCACACATGTATCACGTGACTGATCATGCACTGATCACGTGGCTATCATGCACTGATCACGTGGCTGTCATGCACTGATCACGTGGATATCATGCACTGATCACGGGACTGATCACACACGTATCACATGACTGATCATGCACTGATCACGTGGCTATCATGCACTGATCACGTGGCTATCATGCACTGATCACGTGGCTGATCATGCACTGATCACGTAGCTATCATGCACTGATCACGTGACTGATCATGCACTGATCACGTGGCTGATCATGCACTGATCACGTGGCTGATCATGCACTGATCACGTGACTGATCATGCACTGATCACGTGACTGATCATGCACTGATCAGTGGCTATCATGCACTGATCACGTGGCTGATCATGCACTGATCACGTGACTGATCATGCACTGATCACTGGCTATCATGCACTGATCACGTGGCTATCATGCACTGATCACGTGGCTGATCATGCACTGATCACGTGACTGATCATGCACTGATCACGTCTATATCATGCACTGATCACATGACTGATCATGCACTGATCACGTGGATGATCATGCACTGATCATGTGACTGATCATGCACTGATCACGTGGCTATCATGCACTGATCACGTGGCTGATCATGCAATGATCACGTAGCTACCATGCACTGATCACGTGACTGATCATGCACTGATCACGTGATTGATCATGCACTGATCACGTGACTGATCATGCACTGATCACGTGACTGATCATGCACTGATCACGTGGCTGATCATGCACTGATCACGTGGCTGATCATGCACTGATCACGTGACTGATCATGCACTGATCACGTGGCTATCATGCACTGATCACGTGACTGATCATGCACTGATCACGTGGCTGATCATGCACTGATCACGTGACTGATCATGCACTGATCACGTGGCTATCATGCACTGATCACGTGGCTGATCATGCCATGATCACGCAGCTATCATGCACTGATCACGTGACTGATCATGCACTGATCACGTGACTGATCATGCACTGATCACTGGCTATCATGCACTGATCACGTGGCTGATCATGCACTGATCACGTAGCTACCATGTACTGTCACGTGACTGATCATGCACTGATCACGTGACTGATCATGCACTGATCACGTGGCTATCATGCACTGATCACGTGGCTGATCATGCACTGATCACGTGACTGATCATGCACTGATCACGTGACTGATCATGCACTGATCACGTGGCTATCATGCACTGATCACGTGGCTGATCATGCACTGATCACGTGGCTGATCATGCACTGATCACGTGACTGATCATGCACTGATCACGTGACTGATCATGCACTGATCACGTAACTGATCATGCACTGATCACGTGACTGATCATGCACTGATCACGTGACTGATCATGCACTGATCACGTGGCTATCATGCACTGATCACGTGGCTGATCATGCACTGATCACGTGCCTGATCATGCACTGATCACGTGGCTGATCATGCACTGATCACGTGACTGATCATGCACTGATCACGTGACTGATCATGCACTGATCACGTGGCTATCATGCACTGATCACGTGGCTGATCATGCATGATCACGCAGCTACCATGTACTGATCACGTGACTGATCATGCACTGATCACGTGGCTGATCATGCACTGATCACGTGGCTGATCATGCACTGATCACGTGGCTGATCATGCACTGATCACGTGACTGATCATGCACTGATCACGTGGCTATCATGCACTGATCACGTGGCTGATCATGCACTGATCACGTGACTATCATGCACTGATCACGTGGCACTCATGCACTGATCACGTGGCTGATCATGCACTGATCACGTGACTGATCATGCACTGATCACGTGGCTATCATGCACTGATCACGTGGCTGATCATGCAATGATCACGTTGCTACCATGCACTGATCACGTGACTGATCATGCACTGATCACGTGACTGATCATGCACTGATCACGTGACTGATCATGCACTGATCACGTGGCTGATCATGCACTGATCACGTGACTGATCATGCACTGATCACGTGGCTGATCATGCACTGATCACGTGACTGATCATGCACTGATCACGTGACTGATCATGCACTGATCACGTGGCTGATCATGCACTGATCACGTGGCTATCATGCACTGATCACGTGGCTGATCATGCACTGATCACGTAGCTATCATGCACTGATCACGTGACTGATCATGCACTGATCACGTGACTGATCATGCACTGATCACGTGGCTGATCATGCACTGATCACGTGACTGATCATGCACTGATCACGTGACTGATCATGCACTGATCACGTGGCTATCATGCACTGATCACGTGGCTGATCATGCACTGATCACGTGACTGATCATGCACTGATCACTGGCTATCATGCACTGATCACGTGGCTATCATGCACTGATCACGTGGCTGATCATGCACTGATCACGTGGCTGATCATGCACTGATCACGTCTATATCATGCACTGATCACGTGACTGATCATGCACTGATCACGTGGATGATCATGCACTGATCACGTGACTGATCATGCACTGATCACGTGGCTATCATGCACTGATCACGTGGCTGATCATGCACTGATCACGTAGCTACCATGTACTGATCACGTGACTGATCATGCACTGATCACGTGACTGATCATGCACTGATCACGTGACTGATCATGCACTGATCACGTGACTGATCATGCACTGATCACGTGACTGATCATGCACTGATCACGTGGCTATCATGCACTGATCACGTGGCTGATCATGCACTGATCACGTAGCTACCATACTGATCACGTGACTGATCATGCACTGATCACGTGACTGATCATGCACTGATCACGTGGCTGATCATGCACTGATCACGTGGCTGATCATGCACTGATCACGTGACTGATCATGCACTGATCACGTGACTGATCATGCACTGATCACGTGACTGATCATGCACTGATCACGTGACTGATCATGCACTGATCACGTAACTGATCATGCACTGATCACGTGACTGATCATGCACTGATCACGTGGCTATCATGCACTGATCACGTGGCTGATCATGCACTGATCACGTAGCTACCATGTACTGGTCACGTGACTGATCATGCACTGATCACGTGACTGATCATGCACTGATCACGTGGCTATCATGCACTGATCACGTGGCTGATCATGCACTGATCACGTGCCTGATCATGCACTGATCACGTGACTGATCATGCACTGATCACGTGGCTATCATGCACTGATCACGTGGCTGATCATGCACTGATCACGTGGCTGATCATGCACTGATCACGTGACTGATCATGCACTGATCACGTGACTGATCATGCACTGATCACGTGACTGATCATGCACTGATCACGTAACTGATCATGCACTGATCACGTGACTGATCATGCACTGATCACGTGACTGATCATGCACTGATCACGTGGCTATCATGCACTGATCACGTGGCTGATCATGCACTGATCACGTGCCTGATCATGCACTGATCACGTGGCTGATCATGCACTGATCACGTGACTGATCATGCACTGATCACGTGGCTGATCATGCACTGATCACGTGGCTATCATGCACTGATCACGTGGCTGATCATGCATGAGATCACATCAGCTATCATGCACTGATCACGTGACTGATCATGCACTGATCACGTGGCTGATCATGCACTGATCACGTGGCTGATCATGCACTGATCACGTGGCTGATCATGCACTGATCACGTGACTGATCATGCACTGATCACGTGGCTATCATGCACTGATCACGTGGCTGATCATGCACTGATCACGTGACTGATCATGCACTGATCACGTGGCACATCATGCACTGATCACGTGGCTGATCATGCACTGATCACGTGACTGATCATGCACTGATCACGTGGCTGATCATGCACTGATCACGTGGCTGATCATGCACTGATCACGTGGCTGATCATGCACTGATCACGTGACTGATCATGCACTGATCATGCACTGATCACGTGGCTGATCATGCACTGATCACGTGACTGATCATGCACTGATCACGTGACTGATCATGCACTGATCACGTGACTGATCATGCACTGATCACGTGGCTATCATGCACTGATCACGTTTCTGATCATGCAATGATCATGTAGCTACCATGTACCGGTCAGGTGAATGATCATACACCCATCAGGTGACTGATCATGCACTGATCACGTGGCTATCATGCACTGATCACGTGGCTGATCATGCACTGATCACGTGCCTGATCATGCACTGATCACGTGACTGATCATGCACTGATCACGTGGCTGATCATGCACTGATCACGTGGCTGATCATGCACTGATCACGTGGCTGATCATGCACTGATACCGTGACTGAGCATGGACTGATCACATGACTATCATGTAGTGATCACGTGACTTAATGGCGCTGATCATGTGACTGATCATGCGCTGATCATGTTTGCTATCATACACTGATCATGTGCCTCTGGAGGCAATAAACAAAGAGCTGTGTAGGCACGAATCAAACAGTCAGCAGGCAATAATCATGGAACTCAGGTGTGAGGAATCATGCTGCTCAGCTGGCAATAATCAAGCAGCTGAGCAGGCAGGAATTACGCAGCACAGCTGGCAATTGTCAAGCAGATGACAGGCAGGAATCGTGCAGCTCAGCTGGCAATTGTCAAGCAGATGAGCAGACAGTAATCACGCAGCTCAGCAGGCCCAGATCACGTGACTGAGCATGCACTGTTCACGTGGCTGATCATACACTGATCACGTGATTGATCATGCACTGATCACTTGGATATCATGCACTGATCACGTGGCTGATCATACAATGTTCACCTGTCTTAGCATGCACTGATCACGTGGCTGATCATACACTACTCACGTAACTGATCATGCACTGATCACGTGGCTATCATGCACTGATCACGTGGCTGAACATGCACTGTTCACGTGGCTGATCACACACCTGTCACGTGACATATCATGCACTGATCACGTGGCACTCATGCACTGATCACGTGGCTGATCATACTCTGCTCACGTAACTCATCATGCACACATCACGTTTCTATCATGCACTGCTCACGTGGCTCGTCATGGAATGATCACGTAGCTACCATATACTGGTCACGTGACTGATCATGCACAGATCACGTAAATGATCACGCACTGTTCACGTGACTGATCATGTACTGATCACGTGACTGATCATGCACTGATCACGTGGCTGATCATGCACTGATCACGTGGCTGATCATGCACTGATCACGTGGCTGATCATGCACTGATCACGTGGCTGATCATGCACTGATCACGTGACTGATCATGCACTGATCACGTGGCTGATCATGCACTGATCACGTGGCTATCATGCACTGATCACGTGGCTGATCATGCACTGATCACGTGACTGATCATGCACTGATCACGTGACTGATCATGCACTGATCACGTGGCTATCATGCACTGATCACGTGGCTGATCATGCACTGATCACGTGACTGATCATGCACTGATCACGTGGCTATCATGCACTGATCACGTGGCTATCATGCACTGATCACGTGGCTGATCATGCACTGATCACGTGACTGATCATGCACTGATCACGTCTGATCATGCACTGATCACGTGACTGATCATGCACTGATCACGTGGCTGATCATGCACTGATCATGTGACTGATCATGCACTGATCACGTGGCTATCATGCACTGATCACGTGGCTGATCATGCACTGATCACGTGGCTGATCATGCACTGATCACGTGACTGATCATGCACTGATCACGTGCTATCATGCACTGATCACGTGGCTGATCATGCACTGATCACGTGGCTGATCATGCACTGATCACGTGGCTGATCATGCACTGATCACGTGGCTGATCATGCACTGATCACGTGACTGATCATGCACTGATCACATGACTATCATGCACTGATCACGTGACTTAATGGCACTGATCATGTGACTGATCATGCACTGATCACGTGATTGATCATGCACTGATCACGTGGCTGATCATGCACTGATCACGTGGCTGATCATGCACTGATCACGTGACTGATCATGCACTGATCACGTGACTGATCATGCACTGATCACGTGGCTATCATGCACTGATCACGTGGCTGATCATGCACTGATCACGTGCCTGATCATGCACTGATCACATGACTGATCATGCACTGATCACGTGACTGATCATGCACTGATCACGTGGCTATCATGCACTGATCACGTGGCTGATCATGCACTGATCACGTAGCTACCATGCACTGATCACGTGACTGATCATGCACTGATCACGTGACTGATCATGCACTGATCACGTGGCTATCATGCACTGATCACGTGGCTGATCATGCACTGATCACGTGCCTGATCATGCACTGATCACGTGACTGATCATGCACTGATCACGTAGCTATCATGCACTGATCACGTGGCTGATCATGCACTGATCACGTGGCTGATCATGCACTGATCACGTGACTGATCATGCACTGATCACGTGACTGATCATGCACTGATCACGTGACTGATCATGCACTGATCACGTAACTGATCATGCACTGATCACGTGACTGATCATGCACTGATCACGTGACTGATCATGCACTGATCACGTGGCTATCATGCACTGATCACGTGGCTGATCATGCACTGATCACGTGACTGATCATGCACTGATCACGTGGCTGATCATGCACTGATCACGTGACTGATCATGCACTGATCACGTGACTGATCATGCACTGATCACGTAACTGATCATGCACTGATCACGTGACTGATCATGCACTGATCACGTGACTGATCATGCACTGATCACGTGGCTATCATGCACTGATCACGTGGCTGATCATGCACTGATCACGTGGCTGATCATGCACTGATCACGTGACTGATCATGCACTGATCACGTGGATGATCATGCACTGATCACGTGACTGATCATGCACTGATCACGTGGCTGATCATGCACTGATCACGTGACTGATCATGCACTGATCACGTGGCTATCATGCACTGATCACGTGGCTATCATGCACTGATCACGTGGCTGATCATGCAATGATCACGTAGCTATCATGTACTGATCACGTGACTGATCATGCACTGATCACGTAATTGATCATGCACTGATCACGTGGCTGATCATGCACTGATCACGTGACTGATCATGCACTGATCACGTGACTGATCATGCACTGATCAGTGGCTATCATGCACTGATCACGTGGCTGATCATGCACTGATCACGTGACTGATCATGCACTGATCACTGGCTATCATGCACTGATCACGTGGCTATCATGCACTGATCACGTGGCTGATCATGCACTGATCACGTGGCTGATCATGCACTGATCACGTCTATATCATGCACTGATCACGTGACTGATCATGCACTGATCACGCGGATGATCATGCACTGATCATGCGACTGATCATGCACTGATCACGTGGCTATCATGCACTGATCACGTGGCTGATCATGCACTGATCACGTAGCTATCATGCACTGATCACGTGACTGATCATGCACTGATCACGTAATTGATCATGCACTGATCACGTGACTGATCATGCACTGATCACGTGACTGATCATGCACTGATCACGTGACTGATCATGCACTGATCACGTGGCTATCATGCACTGATCACGTGGCTGATCATGCACTGATCACGTAGCTATCATGCACTGTCACGTGACTGATCATGCACTGATCACGTAATTGATCATGCACTGATCACGTGGCTGATCATGCACTGATCACGTGGCTGATCATGCACTGATCACGTGACTGATCATGCACTGATCACGTGACTGATCATGCACTGATCACGTGGCTATCATGCACTGATCACGTGGCTGATCATGCACTGATCACGTGCCTGATCATGCACTGATCACATGACTGATCATGCACTGATCACGTGACTGATCATGCACTGATCACGTGGCTATCATGCACTACTCACGTGGCTGATCATGCAATGATCATGTAGCTACCATGTACTGGTCACGTGACTGATCATACACCCATCAGGTGACTGATCATGCACTGATCACGTGGCTATCATGCACTGATCACGTGGCTGATCATGCACTGATCACGTGCCTGATCATGCACTGATCACGTGACTGATCATGCACTGATCACGTGGCTGATCATGCACTGATCACGTGGCTGATCATGCACTGATCACGTGGCTGATCATGCACTGATACCGTGACTGAGCATGGACTGATCACATGACTATCATGTAGTGATCACGTGACTTAATGGCACTGATCATGTGACTGATCATGCGCTGATCCTGTTTGCTATTATACAATGATCATGTGCCTCTGGAGGCAATAAACAAAGAGCTGAGTAGGCACGAATCAAACAGTCAGCAGGCAATAATCATGGAACTCAGCTGTGAGGAATCATGCTGCTCAGCTGGCAATAATCAAGCAGCTGAGCAGGCAGGAATTACGCAGCACAGCTGGCAATTGTCAAGCAGATGACAGGCAGGAATCATGCAGCTCAGCTGGCAATTGTCAAGCAGATGAGCAGACAGTAATCACGCAGCTCAGCAGGCCCTGATCACGTGACTGAGCATGCACTGTTCACGTGGCTGATCATACACTGATCACGTGATGATCATGCACTGATCCCTTGGATATCATGCACTGATCACGTGGCTGATCATACACTGATCACGTGCTGATCATGCACTGATCACGTGGCTGATCATGCACTGATCACGTGACTGATCATGCACTGATCACGTGGCTATCATGCACTGATCACGTGGCTGATCATGCACTGATCACGTGGCTATCATGCACTGATCACGTGACTGATCATGCACTGATCACGTGACTGATCATGCACTGATCACGTGGCTGATCATGCACTGATCACGTGACTGATCATGCACTGATCACGTAACTGATCATGCACTGATCACGTGACTGATCATGCACTGATCACGTGACTGATCATGCACTGATCACGTGGCTATCATGCACTGATCACGTGGCTGATCATGCACTGATCACGTGACTGATCATGCACTGATCACGTGGCTGATCATGCACTGATCACGTGGCTGATCATGCACTGATCACGTAGCTATCATGCACTGATCACGTGACTGATCATGCACTGATCACGTGGCTGATCATGCACTGATCACGTGGCTGATCATGCACTGATCACGTGGCTGATCATGCACTGATCACGTGACTGATCATGCACTGATCACGTGGCTATCATGCACTGATCACGTGGCTGATCATGCACTGATCACGTGGCTGATCATGCACTGATCACTGATCATGCACTGATCACGTGGCATCATGCACTGATCACGTGGCTGATCATGCACTGATCACGTGACTGATCATGCACTGATCACGTGGCTATCATGCACTGATCACGTGGCTGATCATGCACTGATCACGTAGCTATCATGCACTGGTCACGTGACTGATCATGCACTGATCACGTAACTGATCATGCACTGATCACGTGACTGATCATGCACTGATCACGTGGCTGATCATGCACTGATCACGTGACTGATCATGCACTGATCACGTGACTGATCATGCACTGATCACGTGGCTATCATGCACTGATCACGTGGCTGATCATGCACTGATCACGTGCCTGATCATGCACTGATCACATGACTGATCATGCACTGATCACGTGACTGATCATGCACTGATCACTGGCTATCATGCACTACTCACGTGGCTGATCATGCAATGATCATGTAGCTACCATGTACAGGTCACGTGACTGATCATACACCCATCAGGTGACTGATCATGCACTGATCACGTGGCTATCATGCACTGATCACGTGGCTGATCATGCACTGATCACGTGCCTGATCATGCACTGATCACGTGACTGCTCATGCACTGATCACGTGGCTGATCATGCACTGATCACGTGGCTGATCATGCACTGATCACGTGGCTGATCATGCACTGATACCGTGACTGAGCATGGACTGATCACATGACTATCATGTAGTGATCACGTGACTTAATGGCGCTGATCATGTGACTGATCATGCGCTGATCATGTTTGCTATCATACACTGATCATGTGCCTCTGGAGGCAATAAACAAAGAGCTGAGTAGGCACGAATCAAACAGTCAGCAGGCAATAATCATGGAACTCAGGTGTGAGGAATCATGCTGCTCAGCTGGCAATAATCAAGCAGCTGAGCAGGCAGGAATTACGCAGCACAGCTGGCAATTGTCAAGCAGATGACAGGCAGGAATCGTGCAGCTCAGCTGGCAATTGTCAAGCAGATGAGCAGACAGTAATCACGCAGCTCAGCAGGCCCAGATCACGTGACTGAGCATGCACTGTTCACGTGGCTGATCATACACTGATCACGTGATTGATCATGCACTGATCACTTGGATATCATGCACTGATCACGTGGCTGATCATACACTGTTCACGTGTCTGACCATGCACTGATCACGTGGCTGATCATACACTGCTCACGTAACTGATCATGCACTGATCACGTGGCTATCATGCACTGATCACGTGGCTGAACATGCACTGTTCACGTGGCTGATCACACACCTCTCACGTGACATATCATGCACTGATCACGTGGCACTCATGCACTGATCACGTGGCTGATCATACTCTGCTCACGTAACTCATCATCCACACATCACGTTTCTATCATGCACTGCTCACGTGGCTCGTCATGGAATGATCACGTAGCTACCATATACTGGTCACGTGACTGATCATGCACTGATCACGTAAATGATCACGCACTGTTCTCGTGACTGATCATGTACTGATCACGTGACTGATCATGCACTGATCACGTGGCTATCATGCACTGCTCACGCGGCTGTTCACGCAATGATCACGTAGCTACCATGTACTGGTCACGTGACTGATCATGCACTGATCACGTAATTGATCATGCACTGATCACGTGGCTGATCATGCACTGATCACGTGGCTGATCATGCACTGATCACGTGACTGATCATGCACTGATCACGTGGCTATCATGCACTGATCACGTGGCTGATCATGCACTGATCACGTGGCTATCATGCACTGATCACGTGACTGATCATGCACTGATCACGTGACTGATCATGCACTGATCACGTGGCTGATCATGCACTGATCACGTGACTGATCATGCACTGATCACGTGGCTATCATGCACTGATCACGTGGCTGATCATGCACTGATCACGTGCCTGATCATGCACTGATCACGTGACTGATCATGCACTGATCACGTGACTGATCATGCACTGATCACGTGACTGATCATGCACTGATCACGTGCCTGATCATGCACTGATCACGTGACTGATCATGCACTGATCACGTGGCTATCATGCACTGATCACGTGGCTGATCATGCACTGATCACGTGGCTGATCATGCACTGATACGTGACTGAGCATGGACTGATCACATGACTATCATGTAGTGATCACGTGACTTAATGGCACTGATCATGTGACTGATCATGCACTGATCATGTTTGCTATCATACAATGATCATGTGCCTCTGGAGGCAATAAACAAAGAGCTGAGTAGGCACGAATCAAACAGTCAGCAGGCAATAATCATGGAATTCAGCTGTGAGGAATCATGCTGCTCAGCTGGCAATAATCAAGCAGATGAGCAGACAGTAATCACGCAGCTCAGCAGGCCCTGATCACGTGACTGAGCATGCACTGTTCACGTGGCTGATCATACACTGATCACGTGATGATCATACACTGATCCCGTGGATATCATGCACTGATCACGTGGCTGATCATACACTGTTCACGTGTCTGACCATGCACTGATCACGTGGCTGATCATACACTGCTCACGTAACTGATCATGCACTGATCACGTGGCTATCATGCACTGATCACGTGGCTGATCATGCACTGATCACGTGGCTGATCACACACTGTCACGTGACATATCATGCACTGATCACGTGGCACTCATGCACTGATCACGTGGCTGATCATACTCTGCTCACGTAACTGATCATGCACACATCACGTGGCTATCATGCACTGCTCACGTGGCTGTCATGGAATGATCACGTAGCTACCATATACTGGTCACGTGACTGATCATGCACTGATCACGTAAATGATCATGCACTGATCACGTGACTGATCATGCACTGATCACGTGACTGATCATGCACTGATCACGTGGCTGATCATGCACTGATCACGTGACTGATCATGCACTGATCACGTGACTGATCATGCACTGATCACGTGACTGATCATGCACTGATCACGTGACTGATCATGCACTGATCACGTGGCTATCATGCACTGATCACGTGGCTGATCATGCACTGATCACGTGACTGATCATGCACTGATCACGTGGCTGATCATGCACTGATCACGTGACTGATCATGCACTGATCACGTGGCTGATCATGCACTGATCACGTGGCTATCATGCACTGATCACGTGGCTGATCATGCATGATCACGCAGCTACCATGCACTGATCACGTGACTGATCATGCACTGATCACGTGGCTGATCATGCACTGATCACGTGACTGATCATGCACTGATCACGTGGCTATCATGCACTGATCACGTGGCTGATCATGCACTGATCACGTGGCTGATCATGCACTGATCACGTGACTATCATGCACTGATCACGTGGCATCATGCACTGATCACGTGGCTGATCATGCACTGATCACGTGACTGATCATGCACTGATCACGTGGCTATCATGCACTGATCACGTGGCTGATCATGCACTGATCACGTAGCTACCATATACTGGTCACGTGACTGATCATGCACTGATCACGTGACTGATCATGCACTGATCACGTGACTGATCATGCACTGATCACGTGGCTGATCATGCACTGATCACGTGACTGATCATGCACTGATCACGTGACTGATCATGCACTGATCACGTGGCTATCATGCACTGATCACGTGGCTGATCATGCACTGATCACGTGCCTGTCATGCACTGATCACATGACTGATCATGCACTGATCACGTGACTGATCATGCACTGATCACGTGGCTATCATGCACTACTCACGTGGCTGATCATGCAATGATCATGTAGCTACCATGTACTGGTCACGTGACTGATCATACACCCATCAGGTGACTGATCATGCACTGATCACGTGGCTATCATGCACTGATCACGTGGCTGATCATGCACTGATCACGTGCCTGATCATGCACTGATCACGTGACTGATCATGCACTGATCACGTGGCTGATCATGCACTGATCACGTGGCTGATCATGCACTGATCACGTGGCTGATCATGCACTGATACCGTGACTGAGCATGGACTGATCACATGACTATCATGTAGTGATCACGTGACTTAATGGCGCTGATCATGTGACTGATCATGCGCTGATCATGTTTGCTAACATACACTGATCATGTGCCTCTGGAGGCAATAAACAAAGAGCTGAGTAGGCACGAATCAAACAGTCAGCAGGCAATAATCATGGAACTCAGCTGTGAGGAATCATGCTGCTCAGCTGGCAATAATCAAGCAGCTGAGCAGGCAGGAATTACGCAGCACAGCTGGCAATTGTCAAGCAGATGACAGGCAGGAATCGTGCAGCTCAGCTGGCAATTGTCAAGCAGATGAGCAGACAGTAATCACGCAGCTCAGCAGGCCCAGATCACGTGACTGAGCATGCACTGTTCACGTGGCTGATCATACACTGATCACGTGATTGATCATGCACTGATCACTTGGATATCATGCACTGATCACGTGGCTGATCATACACTGTTCACGTGTCTGACCATGCACTGATCACGTGGCTGATCATACACTGCTCAAGTAACTGATCATGCACTGATCACGTGGCTATCATGCACTGATCACATGGCTGAACATGCACTGTTCATGTGGCTGATCACACACCTGTCACGTGACATATCATGCACTGATCACGTGGCACTCATGCACTGATCACGTGGCTGATCATACTCTGCTCACGTAACTCATCATCCACACATCACGTTTCTATCATGCACTGCTCACGTGGCTCGTCATGGAATGATCACGTAGCTACCATATACTGATCACGTGACTGATCATGCACAGATCACGTAAATGATCACGCACTGTTCTCGTGACTGATCATGTACTGATCACGTGACTGATCATGCACTGATCACGTGGCTATCATGCACTGCTCACGCGGCTGTTCACGCAATGATCACGTAGCTACCATGTACTGGTCACGTGACTGATCATGCACTGATCACGTAATTGATCATGCACTGATCACGTGGCTGATCATGCACTGATCACGTGGCTGATCATGCACTGATCACGTGACTGATCATGCACTGATCACGTGGCTATCATGCACTGATCACGTGGCTGATCATGCACTGATCACGTGGCTATCATGCACTGATCACGTGACTGATCATGCACTGATCACGTGACTGATCATGCACTGATCACGTGGCTGATCATGCACTGATCACGTGACTGATCATGCACTGATCACGTGGCTATCATGCACTGATCACGTGGCTGATCATGCACTGATCACGTGACTGATCATGCACTGATCACGTGACTGATCATGCACTGATCACGTGACTGATCATGCACTGATCACGTGGCTATCATGCACTGATCACGTGGCTGATCATGCACTGATCACGTAGCTATCATGCACTGATCACGTGACTGATCATGCACTGATCACGTGACTGATCATGCACTGATCACGTGACTGATCATGCACTGATCACGTGACTGATCATGCACTGATCACGTGACTGATCATGCACTGATCACGTGACTGATCATGCACTGATCACGTGGCTATCATGCACTGATCACGTGGCTGATCATGCACTGATCACGTGCCTGATCATGCACTGATCACATGACTGATCATGCACTGATCACGTGACTGATCATGCACTGATCACGTGGCTATCATGCACTACTCACGTGGCTGATCATGCAATGATCATGTAGCTACCATGTACTGGTCACGTGACTGATCATACACCCATCAGGTGACTGATCATGCACTGATCACGTGGCTATCATGCACTGATCACGTGGCTGATCATGCACTGATCACGTGCCTGGTCATGCACTGATCACGTGACTGATCATGCACTGATCACGTGGCTATCATGAACTGATCACGTGGCTGATCATGCACTGATCACGTGGCTGATCATGCACTGATACCGTGACTGAGCATGGACTGATCACATGACTATCATGTAGTGATCACGTGACTTAATGGCACTGATCATGTGACTGATCATGCGCTGATCCTGTTTGCTATCATACACTGATCATGTGCCTCTGGAGGCAATAAACAAAGAGCTGAGTAGGCACGAATCAAACAGTCAGCAGGCAATAATCATGGAACTCAGCTGTGAGGAATCATGCTGCTCAGCTGGCAATTGTCAAGCAGATGACAGGCAGGAATCGTGCAGCTCAGCTGGCAATTGTCAAGCAGATGAGCAGACAGTAATCACGCAGCTCAGCAGGCCCAGATCACGTGACTGAGCATGCACTGTTCACGTGGCTGATCATACACTGATCACGTGACTGATCATGCACTGATCACGTGGATATCATGCACTGATCACGTGGCGGATCTTACACTGTTCTCGTGTCTGACTATGCACTGATCACGTGGCTGATCATACACTGCTCACGTAACTGATCATGCACTGATCACGTGGCTATCATGCACTGATCACGTGGCTGATCATGCACTGATCACGTGGCTGATCACACACTGTCACGTGACATATCATGCACTGATCACGTGGCACTCATGCACTGATCACGTGGCTGATCATACTCTGCTCACGTAATCATCATGCACACATCACGTTTCTATGCACTGCTCACGTGGCTCGTCATGCAATGATCACGTAGCTACCATATACTGGTCACGTGACTGATCATGCACTGATCACGTAAATGATCATGCACTGATCACGTGACTGATCATGCACTGATCACGTGACTGATCATGCACTGATCACGTGGCTATCATGCACTGATCACGTGGCTGATCATGCACTGATCACGTGACTGATCATGCACTGATCACGTGACTGATCATGCACTGATCACGTGGCTGATCATGCACTGATCACGTGGCTGATCATGCACTGATCACGTGACTGATCATGCACTGATCAGTGGCTGATCATGCACTGATCACGTGGCTGATCATGCACTGATCACGTGACTGATCATGCACTGATCACTGGCTATCATGCACTGATCACGTGGCTATCATGCACTGATCACGTGGATGATCATACACTGATCATGTGACAGATCATGCACTGATCACGTGGCTGATCATGCACTGATACCGTGACTGAGCATGGACTGATCACATGACTATCATGTAGTGATCACGTGACTTAATGGCGCTGATCATGTGACTGATCATGCGCTGATCATGTTTGCTATCATACACTGATCATGTGCCTCTGGAGGCAATAAACAAAGAGCTGAGTAGGCACGAATCAAACAGTCAGCAGGCAATAATCATGGAACTCAGGTGTGAGGAATCATGCTGCTCAGCTGGCAATAATCAAGCAGCTGAGCAGGCAGGAATTACGCAGCACAGCTGGCAATTGTCAAGCAGATGACAGGCAGGAATCGTGCAGCTCAGCTGGCAATTGTCAAGCAGATGAGCAGACAGTAATCACGCAGCTCAGCAGGCCTGATCACGTGACTGAGCATGCACTGTTCACGTGGCTGATCATACACTGATCACGTGATTGATCATGCACTGATCACTTGGATATCATGCACTGATCACGTGGCTGATCATACACTGTTCACGTGTCTGACCATGCACTGATCACGTGGCTGATCATACACTGCTCACGTAACTGATCATGCACTGATCACGTGGCTATCATGCACTGATCACGTGGCTGAACATGCACTGTTCACGTGGCTGATCACACACCTGTCACGTGACATATCATGCACTGATCACGTGGCACTCATGCACTGATCACGTGGCTGATCATACTCTGCTCACGTAACTGATCATGCACACATCACGTGGCTATCATGCACTGCTCACGTGGCTCGTCATGGAATGATCACGTAGCTACCATATACTGGTCACGTGACTGATCATGCACAGATCACGTAAATGATCATGCACTGTTCACGTGACTGATCATGCACTGATCACGTGACTGATCATGCACTGATCACGTGGCTGATCATGCACTGATCACGTGGCTGATCATGCACTGATCACGTGGCTGATCATGCACTGATCACGTGGCTGATCATGCACTGATCACGTGACTGATCATGCACTGATCACGTGACTGATCATGCACTGATCACGTGGCTATCATGCACTGATCACGTGGCTGATCATGCACTGATCACGTGACTGATCATGCACTGATCACGTGACTGATCATGCACTGATCACGTGACTGATCATGCACTGATCACGTGGCTGATCATGCACTGATCACGTGGCTGATCATGCACTGATCACGTGGCTGATCATGCACTGATCACGTGGCTGATCATGCACTGATCACGTGGCTGATCATGCACACGTGACTGATCATGCACTGATCACGTGACTGATCATGCACTGATCACGTGGCTGATCATGCACTGATCACGTAACTGATCATGCACTGATCACGTGGCTGATCATGCACTGATCACGTGACTGATCATGCACTGATCACGTGGCTGATCATGCACTGATCACGTAACTGATCATGCACTGATCACGTGGCTGATCATGCACTGATCACGTGACTGATCATGCACTGATCACGTGACTGATCATGCACTGATCAGTGGCTATCATGCACTGATCACGTGGCTGATCATGCACTGATCACGTGACTGATCATGCACTGATCACTGGCTATCATGCACTGATCACGTGGCTATCATGCACTGATCACGTGGCTGATCATGCACTGATCACGTGACTGATCATGCACTGATCACGTCTATATCATGCACTGATCACGTGACTGATCATGCACTGATCACGTGGATGATCATGCACTGATCACGTGACTGATCATGCACTGATCACGTGACTGATCATGCACTGATCACGTGGCTATCATGCACTGATCACGTGGCTGATCATAACTGATCACGTGACTGATCATGCACTGATCACGTGACTGATCATGCACTGATCACGTGACTGATCATGCACTGATCACGTGGCTATCATGCACTGATCACGTGGCTATCATGCACTGATCACGTGGCTGATCACACACATATCACGTGACTGATCATGCACTGATCACGTGGCTGACATGCACTGATCACGTGGCTATCATGCACTGATCACGTGGCTGATCATGCACTGATCACGTGGCTATCATGCACTGATCACGTGACTGATCATGCACTGATCACGTAACTGATCATGCACTGATCACGTGACTGATCATGCACTGATCACGTGACTGATCATGCACTGATCACGTGACTGATCATGCACTGATCACGTGGCTATCATGCACTGATCACGTGGCTGATCATGCACTGATCACGCAGCTACCATGTACTGTCACATGACTGATCATGCACTGATCACATGACTGATCATGCACTGATCACGTGGCTTATCATGCACTGATCATGTGACTGATCATGTGCTGATCACGTTTGGTTTCACACACTGATCATGTGCCTCTGGAGGCAATGAACAAAGAGCTGAGTAGGCACGAATCAGTCAGCAGGCTATAATCATGGAACTCAGCTGTGAGAAATCATGCTGCTCAGCTGGCAATAATCAAGCAGATGAGCAGGCAGGAATTATGCAGCACAGGTGGCAATTGTCAAGCAGATGACAGGCAGGAATCGTGCAGCTCAGCTGGCAATTGTCAAGCATATGAGCAGACAGTAATCACGCAGCTCAGCAGGCCCTGATCACGTGACTGAGCATGCACTGTTCACGTGGCTGATCACACACTGATCACGTGACTGATCATGCACTGATCACGTGACTGATCATGCACTGATCACGTGGCTGATCATGCACTGATCACGTGGCTGATCATGCACTGATCACGGACTGATCATGCACTGATCACGGGCTATCATGCACTGATACATGACTGATCATGCACTGATCACGTGGCTGATCATGCACTGATCACGTGGCTGATCATGCACTGATCACGTGACTGATCATGCACTGATCACGTGGCTATCATGCACTGATCACGTGGCTGATCATGCACTGATCACGTGGCTGATCACACACCTGTCACGTGACTATCATGCACTGATCACGTGGCATCATGCACTGATCACGTGGCTGATCATACACTGATCACGTGACTGATCATGCACTGATCACGTGGCTATCATGCACTGATCACGTGGCTGTCATGCACTGATCACGTGCTACCATATACTGATCACGTGACTGATCATGCACTGATCACGTAAATGATCATGCACTGATCACGTGACTGATCATGCACTGATCACGTGACTGATCATGCACTGATCACGTGGCTATCATGCACTGATCACGTGGCTGATCATGCAATGATCACGTAGCTACCATGTACTGGTCACGTGACTGATCATGCACTGATCACGTAATTGATCATGCACTGATCACGTGACTGATCATGCACTGATCACGTGGTGATCATGCACTGATCACGTGACTGATCATGCACTGATCACGTGGCTATCATGCACTGATCACGTGGCTGATCATGCACTGATCACGTAGCTACCATGCACTGATCACGTGACTGATCATGCACTGATCACGTGATCATGCACTGATCACGTGGCTGATCATGCACTGATCACGTGACTGATCATGCACTGATCACGTGGCTATCATGCACTGATCACGTGGCTGATCATGCACTGATCACGTGCCTGATCATGCACTGATCACATGACTGATCATGCACTGATCACGTGACTGATCATGCACTGATCACGTGGCTATCATGCACTACTCACGTGGCTGATCATGCAATGATCATGTAGCTACCATGTACTGGTCACGTGACTGATCATACACCCATCAGGTGACTGATCATGCACTGATCACGTGGCTATCATGCACTGATCACGTGGCTGATCATGCACTGATCACGTGCCTGATCATGCACTGATCACGTGACTGATCATGCACTGATCACGTGGCTGATCATGCACTGATCACGTGGCTGATCATGCACTGATCACGTGGCTGATCATGCACTGATACCGTGACTGAGCATGGACTGATCACATGACTATCATGTAGTGATCACGTGACTTAATGGCACTGATCATGTGACTGATCATGCGCTGATCCTGTTTGCTATTATACAATGATCATGTGCCTCTGGAGGCAATAAACAAAGAGCTGAGTAGGCACGAATCAAACAGTCAGCAGGCAATAATCATGGAACTCAGCTGTGAGGAATCATGCTGCTCAGCTGGCAATTGTCAAGCAGATGACAGGCAGGAATCGTGCAGCTCAGCTGGCAATTGTCAAGCAGATGAGCAGACAGTAATCACGCAGCTCAGCAGGCCCAGATCACGTGACTGAGCATGCACTGTTCACGTGGCTGATCATACACTGATCACGTGATTGATCATGCACTGATCACTTGGATATCACGCACTGATCACGTGGCTGATCTTACACTGTTCTCGTGTCTGACCATGCACTGATCACGTGGCTGATCATACACTGCTCACGTAACTGATCATGCACTGATCACGTGGCTATCATGCACTGATCACGTGGCTGAACATGCACTGTTCACGTGGCTGATAACACACCTGTCACGTGACATATCATGCACTGATCACGTGGCACTCTTGCACTGATCACATGGCTGATCATACTCTGCTCACGTAATCATCATGCACACATCACGTTTCTTTCATGCACTGCTCACGTGGCTCGTCATGGAATGATCACGTAGCTACCATATACTGGTCACGTGACTGATCATGCACAGATCACGTAAATGATCACGCACTGTTCACGTGACTGATCATGTACTGATCACGTGACTGATCATGCACTGATCACGTGGCTATCATGCACTGATCACGTGGCTGATCATGACTGATCACGTGACTGATCATGCACTGATCACGTGACTGATCATGCACTGATCACGTGACTGATCATGCACTGATCACGTGGCTGATCATGCACTGATCACGTGGCTATCATGCACTGATCACGTGGCTGATCATGCACTGATCACGTGACTGATCATGCACTGATCACGTGACTGATCATGCACTGATCACGTGACTGATCATGCACTGATCACGTGGCTATCATGCACTGATCACGTGGCTATCATGCACTGATCACGTGGCTGATCATGCACTGATCACGTGGCTGATCATGCACTGATCACGTGACTGATCATGCACTGATCACGTGGCTATCATGCACTGATCACGTGGCTGATCATGCAATGATCACGTAGCTACCATGCACTGGTCACGTGACTGATCATGCACTGATCACGTAACTGATCATGCACTGATCACGTGACTGATCATGCACTGATCACGTGACTGATCATGCACTGATCACGTGACTGATCATGCACTGATCACGTGGCTATCATGCACTGATCACGTGGCTGATCATGCATGATCACGCAGCTACCATGCACTGACGTGACTGATCATGCACTGATCACATGACTGATCATGCACTGATCACGTGGCTTATCATGCACTGATCATGTGACTGATCATGTGCTGATCATGTTTGGTGTCATACACTGATCATGTGCCTCTGGAGGCAATGAACAAAGAGCTGAGTAGGCAGGAAGCAGTCAGCAGGCTATAATCATGGAACTCAGCTCTGAGAAATCATGCTGCTCAGCTGGCAATAATCAAGCAGATGAGCAGGCAGGAATTATGCAGCACAGGTGGCAATTGTCAAGCAGATGACAGGCAGGAATCGTGCAGCTCAGCTGGCAATTGTCAAGCAGATGAGCAGACAGTAATCACGCAGCTCAGCAGGCCCTGATCACGTGACTGAGCATGCACTGTTCACGTGGCTGATCACACACTGATCACGTGACTGATCATGCACTGATCACGTGACTGATCATGCACTGATCACGTGGCTATCATGCACTGATCACGTGGCTGATCATACACTGATCACGGGACTGATCATGCACTGATCACGGGCTATCATGCACTGACTACATGACTCACATGCACTGATCACGTGGCTGATCATGCACTGATCACGTGACTGATCATGCACTGATCACGTGACTGATCATGCACTGATCACGTGGCTGATCATGCACTGATCACGTGGCTATCATGCACTGCTCACGTGGCTGATCATGCAATGATCACGTAGCTACCATGTACTGGTCACGTGACTGATCATGCACTGATCACGTAATTGATCATGCACTGATCACGTGGCTGATCATGCACTGATCACGTGGCTGATCATGCACTGATCACGTGACTGATCATGCACTGATCACGTGACTGATCATGCACTGATCACGTGGCTATCATGCACTGATCACGTGGCTGATCATGCACTGATCACGTGCCTGATCATGCACTGATCACGTGACTGATCATGCACTGATCACGTGACTGATCATGCACTGATCACGTGGCTGATCATGCACTGATCACGTAACTGATCATGCACTGATCACGTGGCTGATCATGCACTGATCACGTGACTGATCATGCACTGATCACGTGGCTGATCATGCACTGATCACGTAACTGATCATGCACTGATCACGTGGCTGATCATGCACTGATCACGTGACTGATCATGCACTGATCACGTGACTGATCATGCACTGATCAGTGGCTATCATGCACTGATCACGTGGCTGATCATGCACTGATCACGTGACTGATCATGCACTGATCACTGGCTATCATGCACTGATCACGTGGCTATCATGCACTGATCACGTGGCTGATCATACACTGATCACGAGACTGATCATGCACTAATCACGTCTATATCATGCACTGATCACATGACTGCCCATGCACTGATCACCCGGATGATCATACACTGATCATGCGACAGATCATGCACTGATCACGTGGCTATCATGCACTGCTCACGCGGCTGTTCATGCAATGATCACGTAGCTACCATGTACTGGTCACGTGAGTGATTATGCAGTGATCACGTAATTGATCATGCACTGATCAGGTGACTTATCATGCACTGTTAACGTGAGTGATCATGCACTGATCACGTGACTGATCATGCACTGATCTCATGGCTATCATGCACGGCTCTTGTGGCTGATCATGCTATGATCACCTAGCTACCATATACTGGTCACGTGACTGATCATGCACTGATCACGTAATTGATCATGTAATGATCAAGTGGCTGATCATGCACTGATCACGTGGCTGATCATGCACTGATCACGTAATTGATCATGCACTGATCACGTGACTGATCATCCACTGATCAGTTGGCTGATCATGCACTTATTACTTGGCTGATCATACAATGATCACGTGACTGATAATGCACTGATCATCTGGCTATCGTGCACTCATTACCTGGCTATCATGCACTCATCACGTGGATCATCATACACTAATCATGTGACAGATCATGCACTGATCACGTGGCTGATCATGCACTGATACCGTGACTGAGCATGGACTGATCACATGACTATCATGTAGTGATCACGTGACTTAATGGCGCTGATCATGTGACTGATCATGCGCTGATCATGTTTGCTATCATACACTGATCATGTGTCTCTGGAGGCAATAAACAAAGAGCTGAGTAGGCACGAATCAAACAGTCAGCAGGCAATAATCATGGAAATCAGGTGTGAGGAATCATGCTGCTCAGCTGGCAATAATCAAGCAGCTGAGCAGGCAGGAATTACGCAGCACAGCTGGCAATTGTCAAGCAGATGACAGGCAGGAATCGTGCAGCTCACCTGGCAATTGTCAAGCAGATGAGCAGACAGTAATCACGCAGCTCAGCAGGCTTGATCACGTGACTGAGCATGCACTGTTCACCTGGCTGATCATACACTGATCACGTGATTGATCATGCACTGATCACTTGGATATCATGCACTGATCACGTGGCTGATCATACACTGTTCTCGTGTCTGACCATGCACTGCTCACGTGGCTGATCATACACTGCTCACGTAACTGATCATGCACTGATCACGTGGCTATCATGCACTGATCATGTGTCTGAACATGCACTGTTCACGTGGCTGATCACACACCTGTCACGTGACATATCATGCACTGATTACGTGGCACTCATGCACTGATCACGTGGCTGATTATACTCTGCTCACGTAACTCATCATGCACACATCACGTTTCTATCATGCACTGCTCACGTGGCTCGTCATGGAATGATCACGTAGCTAGCATATCACGTGACTGATCATGCACAGATCACATAAATGATCACGCACTGTTCACGTGACTGATCATGTACTGATCACGTGACTGATCATGCACTGATCACGTGGCTGATCATGCACTGATCACGTAATTGAACATGCTCTTATGATTTGGCTGATCATGCACTGATCACGTGGCTGATCATACACTGATCACGTGACTGATCATGCACTGATCACGTGACTGATCATGCACTGATCATGTGGCTATCATGCACTGATCACTTGGCTGGTCATACACAAATCACGTAAATGATCACGCACTGTTCCCGTGACTAATCATGTACTGATCACGTGACTGATCATGCCCTGATCACGTGGCTGATCATGCACTGATCACGTGGCTGATCATGCACTGATCACGTAACTGATCATGCACTTATCATTTGGCTGATCATGCACAGATCACGTAAATGATCACGCATGGTTCACGTGACTGATCATGTACTGATCACGTGACTGATCATGCACTGATCACGTGGCTGATCATGCACTGATCACGTAACTGATCATGCACTTATCATTTGGCTGATAATGCAATGATCACGTGACTGATCATGCACTGATCACGTGGCTGATCATGCACTGATCACGTAATTGATCATGGACTGATCACGTGGCTGATCATGCAATGATCACGTGACTGACCATGCACTGATCACGTGATTGATCATCCACTGATCAGTTGGCTATCATGCACTTATTACTTGGCTGATCATACACAGATCACATGACTGATAATGCCCTGATCATCTGGCTATCGTGCACTCATTACCTGGCTATCGTGCACTGATCACGTGGTTGATCATACACTGATCACGAGAATGATCATGCACTAATCACGTCTATATCATGCACTGATCACATGACTGCCCATGCACTGATCACCCAGATGATCATACACTGATCATGCGACAGATCATGCACTGATCACGTGACTGATCATGCACTGATCACGTGGCTATCATGCACTGATCACTTGGCTGGTCATAAACTGATCACATGACTGATCATGCACTGTTCACGTGTCTGACCATGCACTGCTCACGTGGCTGATCATACACTGCTCACGTAACTGATCATGCACTGATCACGTGGCTATCATGCACTGATCATGTGGCTGAACATGCACTGTTCATGTGGCTGATCACACACCTGTCACGTGACATATCATGCACTGATTACGTGGCACTCATGCACTGATCACGTGGCTGATTATACTCTGCTCACGTAACTCATCATGCACACATCACGTTTCTATCATGCACTGCTCACGTTGCTCGTCATGGAATGATCACGTAGCTAGCATATACTGGTCACGTGACTGATCATGCACAGATCACATAAATGATCACGCACTGTTCACGTGACTGATCATGTACTGATCACGTGACTGATCATGCACTGATCACATGGCTATCATGCACTGCTCACGTGGCTGATCATGCAGTGATCATGTAGCATCCATGTACTGGTCACGTGACTGATCATGCCCTGATCACGTAATTTATCCTGAACTGATCACGTGGCTCATCATGCACTGATCACGTGACTGTTCACCCACTGATCACTTGACTGATAATGTACTGATCACGTGGCTATAATGCACTGATCACGTGGCTGATCATACACTGTTCACGAGCCAGGTCATGCACAGATCACGTGAGTAATCATGAACTGATCACGTAGGCATCATGCACTGATCACATTGCTGATCATACACTGTTAACGTGTCTGATCATGCACTGATCACATGGCTGATCATACACTGCTCATGTAGCTGATCATGCACTGATCACGTGTCTATCATGCAGTGCTCACGTGGCTGATCCTGCAATGATCACGTAGCTAACATATACTGGTCACGTGACTGATCATGCAAAGATAAAGTAATTGATCATGCACAGATTACATGACTGATCATGCCCTGATCACGTGACTGATCATGCACTGATCACGTGGCTATCATGCACTGCTCACGTGGCTGATCATGCAATGATCACGTGACTGATCATGCACTGATCACGTGGCTATGATGCACTGCTCACGTGGCTGATAATACAATGATCACATAGCTACCATGTACTGGTCACATGGCTGATCAAGCACTGATCACGTAATTGATCACGCACTGATCACGTGGCTGATCATACACTGATCACGTGACTGACCATGCACTGTTCACATGACTGATCATGCACTGATCACGTGGATATCATGCACTGATCACGTGGCTGATCATACACTGATCACGTGCTGGTCATGCACAGATCACGTGACTACTCATGAAGTGATCACGTGGCTATCATGCACTGATTACGTGGATATCATGCACTGATCACGTGGGTGATCATGCAATGATCACGTAGCTACCATGTAGTGGTCATGTGACTGATCATGCACTGATCACGTAATTGATCCTGCACTGATCACGTGGGTCACCACGCACTGATCACCTGGCTGATCACACACGTATCACGTGACTGATCATGTACAGATCACGTTACTAATCATGAAGTGATCACGTGGCTATCCTGTACTGATCACGTGGATATCATGCACTGATCACGTGGCTGATCACACACGTATCACGTGACTGATCATGCACTGATCACGTGGCTATCATGCACTGATCACGTGGCAATCATGCACTGATCACGTGGCTGATCATGCAATGATGACGTAATTGATCATTCACTGATCACGTGACTGATCATGCACTGATCACGTGACGGATCAGGCACTGATCACGTGACGGATCAGGCACTGATCATGTGACTGATCATGCGCTCATCATGTTTGCTATCATACACTGATCAAGTGCCTCTGGAGGCAATAAACAAAGAGCAGAGTAGGCACGAATCATACAGTCAGCAGGCAATAATCATTGAACTCAGGTGTGAGGAATCATGCTGCTCAGCTGGCAATAATCAAGCAGCTGAGCAGGCAGGAATTACGCAGCACAGCTGGGAATTGTGAAGCAGATGTCAGGCAGGAATCTTGCAGCTCAGCTTGCAATTGTCAAGCAGATGAACAGACAGTAATCACGCAGCTCAGCAGGCCCTGATCACGTGACTGAGCATGCACTGTTCACGTGGATGATCATACACTGATCACGTGATTGATCATGCACTGATCACGTGGCTATCATGCACTGATCACGTGGCTGAACATGCACTGTTCACGTGGCTGATCACACACCTATTACGTGACTGATCATGCACTGATCCCGTGGCACTCATGCACTGATCACATGGCTGATCATACTCTGGTCACGTAACTGATCATGCACATATCACGTGGCCATCATGCACTGCTCAAGTGGCTGGTCATGCAATGATCAAGTAGCTACCATATACTGGTCACGTGATTCATCATGCACAAATCACGTAAATGATCATGCACTGTTCAAGTGACTGATCATGTACTGATCACGTGACTGATCATGCACTGATCACATGGCTATCATGCACTGCTCACGTGGCTGATCATGCAGTGATCATGTAGCATCCATGTACTGGTCACGTGACTGATCATGCCCTGATCACGTAATTTATCCTGAACTGATCACGTGGCTCATCATGCACTGATCACGTGACTGTTCACCCACTGATCACTTGACTGATAATGTACTGATCACGTGGCTATAATGCACTGATCACGTGGCTGATCATACACTGTTCACGAGCCAGGTCATGCACAGATCACGTGAGTAATCATGAACTGATCACGTAGGCATCATGCACTGATCACGTTGCTGATCATACACTGTTAACGTGTCTGATCATGCACTGATCACATGGCTGATCATACACTGCTCATGTAGCTGATCATGCACTGATCACGTGTCTATCATGCAGTGCTCACGTGGCTGATCCTGCAATGATCACGTAGCTAACATATACTGGTCACGTGACTGATCATGCAAAGATAACGTAATTGATCATGCACAGATTACATGACTGATCATGCCCTGATCACGTGACTGATCATGCACTGATCACGTGGCTATCATGCACTGCTCACGTGGCTGATCATGCAATGATCACGTGACTGATCATGCACTGATCACGTGGCTATGATGCACTGATCACGTGGGTGATCATGCAATGATCACGTAGCTGATCATGCACACATCACGTGGCTATCATTCACTGCTCCGTGGCTCGTCATGCAATGATCACGTGGCTACCATATACTGGTCAGGTGACTGATCATGCACAGATCACGTAAATGATCATGCACTGTTCACGTGACTCATCATGTACTGATCACGTGACTGATCATGCACTGATCACGTGGCTATCATGCTCTGCTCACGTGGCTGATCATGCAATGATCAAGTAGCAACCATGTACTGGTCACGTGACTGATCATGCAATGATCACGTAATTGATCCTGCACTGATCACGTGGCTCATCATGCAGTGATCACGTGGCTGATCACACATGTATCACGTGACTGACCATGCAATGATCACGTGGCTCTCATGCACTGATCACGTGGCTATAATGTACTGATCACGTGGATATCATGCACTCATCGTGCCTGATCATGCACAGGTCACGTGACTAATCTTGAAGTGATCACGTGGCTATCATGCACTGATTATATGGATATCATGCACAGATCACGTGGCTGATCACACACATATCACATAACTGATCATGCACTGATCACGTGGCTATCATGGCCTGATCACGTAGCTATCATGCACTAATCACGTGGCTGATCATGCAATGATCACGTAGCTACCATGTACTGGTCACATTTCTAATCATGCACTAATCACGAAATTGATCATGCACTGATCACGTGGCTGATCATGCACTGATCACGTCACTGATCATGCACTGATCACGTGGCTGATCATGAACTGATCACGTGGCTGATCATACACTGCTCACGTGGCTGATCATGCAATGATCACGCAGCTACCATGTAGTGGTCACATGACTGATCATGCACTGATCACGTAATTGATCATGCACTGATCACCTGGCTTATCATGCATTGATCATGTGACTGATCATGTGCTGATCATGTTTGGTGTCATACACTGATCATGTGCCTCTGGAGGCAATGAACAAAGAGCTGAGTAAGCAGGAATCAGTCAGCAGGCAATAATCATGGAACTCAGCTCTGAGAAATCATGCTGCTCAGCTGGCAATAATCAAGTACATGAGCAGGCAGGAATTACGCAGCACAGGTGGCAATTGTCAAGGAGATGACAGACAGGAATCGTGCAGCTCAGATGGCAATTGTCAAGCAGATGAGCAGACAGAAATAACGCAGCTCAGCAGGCCCTGATCACGTGACTGAGCATGCACTGTTCACGTGGCTGATCACACACCTATCACGTAACTGATCATGCACTGATCACGTGGCTATCATGCACTGATCACGTATTTATCAGGCAATGATCAGTGACTGACAGGCGCTGATCATGGGACTGTGCACGCACTGATCACGTGGCTATCATGCACTGATCACGTGACTGCGCATGCACTGATGACGTGGCTGTTCGGGCACTGATCACGTGTTTATCAGGCAGTGATCAGTGACTGACAGGCGCTGATCAGGGGACTGTGCACGCACTGATCAGGTGGCTGATCAGGAACTGACCACCTGACCGTGCATGCACGGATCACGTGGCTGGTCGTTCACTGATCACGTGTTTATCATACGGTGATCACGTGACTGAGAGGCGCTGATCACGTGACTGTGCTGTCAGTGATCACGTGGCTGAGCAGGCACTGATATCGTGACTGAGCATGCACTGATCATGTGCCGGGAGCCGGGGAGGCATTCCACTCTGGACAAAGGTCATGAGGAAGGAGGCTCGGCATACGCAAATGCGGGATCGAGACTCAGGAGTCCACCCGGATATTCTCGAGCATCTCCCCCAAAAAAACCGGAGTCTGCCTACTGTATTGCTTTTGCTCTCACCTCTGATTTCATTGGGGGCTGTCCCCCATCACCATCTCGCTCTCTCTGTCAAAGAGTTAACTTACAGCTCCAATTCATAAAGTTCCTTGTCATTCTTCCCTTTAACTTACAGCTGAGTCTCCATCTGGAGCGCGGAACCCACCACGCTTACTAATTATGCCTGGGCTGCAAAGACCCATTCGAGAAGGTGGAAGTTAAAGGGAAGAATGACAAGGAACTTTATGAATTGGAGCTGTAAGTTAACTCTTTGACAGAGAGAGCGAGATGGTGGTGGAGGACAGCCCCCAGTGAAATCAGAGGTGAGAGCAAAAGCAATACAGTAGGCAGACTCTGGTTTTTTTGGGGGCAGATGCTCGAGAATATCCGGGTGGACTCCTGAGGCTCGATCCCGCATTTGCGTATGCCGAGCCTCCTTCCTCATGACCTTTGTCCAGAGTGGAAGGCCTCCCCGGATCCCGGCACATGATCAGTGCCTGCTCAGCCACGTGATCACTGACGGCACAGTCACGTGATCAGTGCCTCTTAGTCACGTGATCACCGTATGATAAACACGTGATCAGTGAACGACCAGCCACGTGATCACTGCATGCGCGGTCAGGTGGTCAGTTCCTGATCAGCCACCTGATCAGTGCGTGCACAGTCCCCTGATCAGCGCCTGTCAGGCACTGATCACTGCCTGATAAACACGTGATCAGTACCCGAACAGCCACGTCATCAGTGCATGCGCAGTCAAGTGATCAGTGCATGATAGCCACGTGATCAGTGCGTGCACAGTCCCATGATCAGCGCCTGTCAGTCACTGATCATTGCCTGATAAACACGTGATCAGTGCATGATGAGCCATGTGATCAGTGCCCGATCAGCCACGTCATCAGTGCATGCGCAGTCACGTCATCAGTGCATGATAGCCACGTGATCAGTGCATGCTCAGTCACGTGATCTGGACTTGATCAGCCACGTGATCAGTGCCTGCAGAGTCACGTGATCAGGGCCTGCTGAGCTGCGTGATTCCTGCCGGCTCATCTGCATGACAATTGCCAGCTGAGCTGCGTGATTCCTGTCGGCTCATCTGCTTGACAATTGCCAGCTGAGCTGCGTGATTCCTGCCTGGTCACGTGCTTGATTATTGCCAGTTGAGCAGCATGATTCGTCACTGCTGAGCTCCATGCTTATTGCCTGCTGATTGCGTGGTTCGTGTCTGCTCAGCTCTTTGAGTATTGCCTCCTGAGGTCCCTGTTCGGTCGCCACCTGCGGGGGACCAGCCCCAACTGATCCAGGGTATTCGAAGGAGAGATGGCCTAGGCGACTATTTATATGCTAATCAGAGATGTCAAGAATAATAGTATGAGGAGAGCTCAGTAGGAAAATTCGGTGGAGAAAAGAGACTGAGTAGCTTGGTTTACGCGGAAGACCAATCAAACTTCAAGACAAGAAGTTTGCACCACTTACGTAGGCCGCAGGCGCCCTCTCGAATAGCGAAAGGTGCCTCACCCTAGACACCTTCTCGAGTGGGTCTTAGCAGCCCAGGCATAATTAGTAAGCGTGGTGGGTTCCGCGCTCCAGATGGAGACTCAGCTGGAAGTTAAAGGGAAGAATGACAAGGAACTTTATGAATTGGAGCTGTAAGTTAACTCTTTGACAGAGAGAGCGAGATGGTGGTGGGGGACAGCCCCCAGTGAAATCAGAGGTGAGAGCACAAAGCAATACAGTAGGCAGACTCTGGTTTTTTTGGGGGGGAGATGCTCGAGAATATCCGGGTGGACTCCTGAGGCTCGATCCCGAATTTGCGTATGCCGAGCCTCCTTCCTCATGACCTTTGTCCAGAGTGGAATGCCTCCCCGGCTCCCGGCACATGATTAGTGCATGCTCAGTCACGATATCAGTGCCTGCTCAGCCACGTGATCACTGACGGCACAGTCACGTGATCAGCGCCTCTCAGTCACGTGATCACCGTATGATAAACACGTGATCAGTGAACGACCAGCCACGTGATCAGTGCATGCGCGGTCAGGTTGTCAGTTCCTGATCAGCCACCTGATCAGTGCGTGCACAGTCCCCTGATCAGCGCCTGTCAGGCACTGATCACTGCCTGATAAACACGTGATGAGTGCCCGAACAGCCACGTCATCAGTGCATGCGCAGTCACGTGATCAGTGCATGATAGCCACGTGATCAGTGCGTGCACAGTCCCATGATCAGCGCCTGTCAGTCACTGATCATTGCCTGATAAACACGTGATCAGTGCATGATGAGCCATGTGATCAGTGCCCGATCAGCCACGTCATCAGTGCATGCGCAGTCACGTCATCAGTGCATGATAGCCACGTGATCAGTGCATGCTCAGTCACGTGATCTGGACTTGATCAGCCACGTGATCAGTGCCTGCAGAGTCACGTGATCAGGGCCTGCTGAGCTGCGTGATTCCTGCCGGCTCATCTGCATGACAATTGCCAGCTTAGCTGCGTGATTCCTGTCGGCTCATCTGCTTGACAATTGCCAGCTGAGCTGCGTGATTCCTGCCTGGTCACGTGCTTGATTATTGCCAGTTGAGCAGCATGATTCGTCACTGCTGAGCTCCATGCTTATTGCCTGCTGATTGCGTGGTTCGTGTCTGCTCAGCTCTTTGAGTATTGCCTCCTGAGGTCCCTGTTCGGTCGCCACCTGCCGGGGACCAGCCCCAACTGATCCAAGGTATTCGAAGGAGAGATGGCCTAGGCGACTATTTATATGCTAATCAGAGATGTCAAGAATAATAGTGTGAGGAGAGCTCAGTAGGAAAATTCGGTGGAGAAAAGAGACTGAGTAGCTTGGTTTAGGCGGAAGACCAATCAAACTTCAAGACAAGAAGTCTGCACCACTTACGTAGGCCGCAGGCGCCCTCTCGAATAGCGAAAGGTGCCTCACCCTAGACACCTTCTCGAGTGGGTCTTAGCAGCCCAGGCATAATTAATAAGCGTGGTGGGTTCCGTGCTCCAGATGGAGACTCAGCTGGAAGTTAAAGGGAAGAATGACAAGGAACTTTATGAATTGGAGCTGTAAGTTAACTCTTTGACAGAGAGAGCGAGATGGTGGTGGGGGACAGCCCCCAGTGAAATCAGAGGTGAGAGCACAAAGCAATGCAGTAGGCAGACTCTGGTTTTTTTGGGGGGGAGATGCTCGAGAATATCCGGGTGGACTCCTGAGGCTCGATCCCGAATTTGCGTATGCCGAGCCTCCTTCCTCATGACCTTTGTCCAGAGTGGAATGCCTCCCCGGCTCCCGGCACATGATTAGTGCATGCTCAGTCACGATATCAGTGCCTGCTCAGCCACGTGATCACTGACGGCACAGTCACGTGATCAGCGCCTCTCAGTCACGTGATCACCGTATGATAAACACGTGATCAGTGAACGACCAGCCACGTGATCAGTGCATGCGCGGTCAGGTTGTCAGTTCCTGATCAGCCACCTGATCAGTGCGTGCACAGTCCCCTGATCAGCGCCTGTCAGGCACTGATCACTGCCTGATAAACACGTGATGAGTGCCCGAACAGCCACGTCATCAGTGCATGCGCAGTCACGTGATCAGTGCATGATAGCCACGTGATCAGTGCGTGCACAGTCCCATGATCAGCGCCTGTCAGTCACTGATCATTGCCTGATAAACACGTGATCAGTGCATGATGAGCCATGTGATCAGTGCCCGATCAGCCACGTCATCAGTGCATGCGCAGTCACGTCATCAGTGCATGATAGCCACGTGATCAGTGCATGCTCAGTCACGTGATCTGGACTTGATCAGCCACGTGATCAGTGTCTGCAGAGTCACGTGATCAGGGCCTGCTGAGCTGCGTGATTCCTGCCGGCTCATCTGCATGACAATTGCCAGCTGAGCTGCGTGATTCCTGTCGGCTCATCTGCTTGACAATTGCCAGCTGAGCTGCGTGATTCCTGCCTGGTCACGTGCTTGATTATTGCCAGTTGAGCAGCATGATTCGTCACTGCTGAGCTCCATGCTTATTGCCTGCTGATTGCGTGGTTCGTGTCTGCTCAGCTCTTTGAGTATTGCCTCCTGAGGTCCCTGTTCGGTCGCCACCTGCCGGGGACCAGCCCCAACTGATCCAGGGTATTCGAAGGAGAGATGGCCTAGGCGACTATTTATATGCTAATCAGAGATGTCAAGAATAATAGTGTGAGGAGAGCTCAGTAGGAAAATTCGGTGGAGAAAAGAGACTGAGTAGCTTGGTTTAGGCGGAAGACCAATCAAACTTCAAGACAAGAAGTTTGCACCACTTACGTAGGCCGCAGGCGCCCTCTCGAATAGCGAAAGGTGCCTCACCCTAGACACCTTCTCGAGTGGGTCTTAGCAGCCCAGGCATAATTAATAAGCGTGGTGGGTTCCGCGCTCCAGATGGAGACTCAGCTGGAAGTTAAAGGGAAGAATGACAAGGAACTTTATGAATTGGAGCTCTAAGTTAACTCTTTGACAGAGAGAGTGAGATGGTGGTGGGGGACAGCCCCCAGTGAAATCAGAGGTGAGAGCACAAAGCAATACAGTAGGCAGACTCTGGTTTTTTTGGGGGAGATGCTCGAGAATATCCGGGTGGACTCCTGAGGCTCGATCCCGAATTTGCGTATGCCGAGCCTCCTTCCTCATGACCTTTGTCCAGAGTGGAATGCCTCCCCGGCTCCCGGCACATGATTAGTGCATGCTCAGTCACGATATCAGTGCCTGCTCAGCCACGTGATCACTGACGGCACAGTCACGTGATCAGCGCCTCTCAGTCACGTGATCACCGTATGATAAACACGTGATCAGTGAACGACCAGCCACGTGATCAGTGCATGCGCGGTCAGGTTGTCAGTTCCTGATCAGCCACCTGATCAGTGCGTGCACAGTCCCCTGATCAGCGCCTGTCAGGCACTGATCACTGCCTGATAAACACGTGATGAGTGCCCGAACAGCCACGTCATCAGTGCATGCGCAGTCACGTGATCAGTGCATGATAGCCACGTGATCAGTGCGTGCACAGTCCCATGATCAGCGCCTGTCAGTCACTGATCATTGCCTGATAAACACGTGATCAGTGCATGATGAGCCATGTGATCAGTGCCCGACCAGCCACGTGATCATTGCATGCGCGGTCAGGTTGTCAGTTCCTGATCAGCCACCTGATCAGACACCTGATCAGTGCAGGCACTGATCAGCCTGATAAACACGTGATGAGTGCCCGAACAGCCACGTCATCAGTGCATGCGCAGTCACGTCATCAGTGCATGATAGCCACGTGATCAGTGCATGCTCAGTCACGTGATCTGGACTTGATCAGCCACGTGATCAGTGCCTGCAGAGTCACGTGATCAGGGCCTGCTGAGCTGCGTGATTCCTGCCGGCTCATCTGCATGACAATTGCCAGCTGAGCTGCGTGATTCCTGTCGGCTCATCTGCTTGACAATTGCCAGCTGAGCTGCGTGATTCCTGCCTGGTCACGTGCTTGATTATTGCCAGTTGAGCAGCATGATTCGTCACTGCTGAGCTCCATGCTTATTGCCTGCTGATTGCGTGGTTCGTGTCTGCTCAGCTCTTTGAGTATTGCCTCCTGAGGTCCCTGTTCGGTCGCCACCTGCCGGGGACCAGCCCCAACTGATCCAGGGTATTCGAAGGAGAGATGGCCTAGGCGACTATTTATATGCTAATCAGAGATGTCAAGAATAATAGTGTGAGGAGAGCTCAGTAGGAAAATTCGGTGGAGAAAAGAGACTGAGTAGCTTGGTTTAGGCGGAAGACCAATCAAACTTCAAGACAAGAAGTTTGCACCACTTACGTAGGCCGCAGGCGCCCTCTCGAATAGCGAAAGGTGCCTCACCCTAGACACCTTCTCGAGTGGGTCTTAGCAGCCCAGGCATAATTAATAAGCGTGGTGGGTTCCGCGCTCCAGATGGAGACTCAGCTGGAAGTTAAAGGGAAGAATGACAAGGAACTTTATGAATTGGAGCTGTAAGTTAACTCTTTGACAGAGAGAGCGAGATGGTGGTGGGGGACAGCCCCCAGTGAAATCAGAGGTGAGAGCACAAAGCAATACAGTAGGCAGACTCTGGTTTTTTTGGGGGGGAGATGCTCGAGAATATCCGGGTGGACTCCTGAGGCTCGATCCCGAATTTGCGTATGCCGAGCCTCCTTCCTCATGACCTTTGTCCAGAGTGGAATGCCTCCCCGGCTCCCGGCACATGATTAGTGCATGCTCAGTCACGATATCAGTGCCTGCTCAGCCACGTGATCACTGACGGCACAGTCACGTGATCAGCGCCTCTCAGTCACGTGATCACCGTATGATAAACACGTGATCAGTGAACGACCAGCCACGTGATCACTGCATGCGCGGTCAGGTTGTCAGTTCCTGATCAGCCACCTGATCAGTGCGTGCACAGTCCCCTGATCAGCGCCTGTCAGGCACTGATCACTGCCTGATAAACACGTGATGAGTGCCCGAACAGCCACGTCATCAGTGCATGCGCAGTCACGTGATCAGTGCATGATAGCCACGTGATCAGTGCGTGCACAGTCCCATGATCAGCGCCTGTCAGTCACTGATCATTGCCTGATAAACACGTGATCAGTGCATGATGAGCCATGTGATCAGTGCCCGATCAGCCACGTCATCAGTGCATGCGCAGTCACGTCATCAGTGCATGATAGCCACGTGATCAGTGCATGCTCAGTCACGTGATCTGGACTTGATCAGCCACGTGATCAGTGCCTGCAGAGTCACGTGATCAGGGCCTGCTGAGCTGCGTGATTCCTGCCGGCTCATCTGCATGACAATTGCCAGCTGAGCTGCGTGATTCCTGTCGGCTCATCTGCTTGACAATTGCCAGCTGAGCTGCGTGATTCCTGCCTGGTCACGTGCTTGATTATTGCCAGTTGAGCAGCATGATTCGTCACTGCTGAGCTCCATGCTTATTGCCTGCTGATTGCGTGGTTCGTGTCTGCTCAGCTCTTTGAGTATTGCCTCCTGAGGTCCCTGTTCGGTCGCCACCTGCCGGGGACCAGCCCCAACTGATCCAGGGTATTCGAAGGAGAGATGGCCTAGGCGACTATTTATATGCTAATCAGAGATGTCAAGAATAATAGTGTGAGGAGAGCTCAGTAGGAAAATTCGGTGGAGAAAAGAGACTGAGTAGCTTGGTTTAGGCGGAAGACCAATCAAACTTCAAGACAAGAAGTTTGCACCACTTACGTAGGCCGCAGGCGCCCTCTCGAATAGCGAAAGGTGCCTCACCCTAGACACCTTCTCGAGTGGGTCTTAGCAGCCCAGGCATAATTAATAAGCGTGGTGGGTTCCGCGCTCCAGATGGAGACTCAGCTGGAAGTTAAAGGGAAGAATGACAAGGAACTTTATGAATTGGAGCTGTAAGTTAACTCTTTGACAGAGAGAGCGAGATGGTGGTGGGGGACAGCCCCCAGTGAAATCAGAGGTGAGAGCACAAAGCAATACAGTAGGCAGACTCCGGTTTTTTTGGGGGAGATGCTCGAGAATATCCGGGTGGACTCCTGAGGCACGATCCCGAATTTGCGTATGCCGAGCCTCCTTCCTCATGACCTTTGTCCAGAGGGGAATGCCTCCCCGGCTCCCGGCACATGATCAGTGCATGCTCAGTCACGATATCAGTGCCTGCTCAGCCACGTGATCACTGACGGCACAGTCACGTGATCAGCGCCTCTCAGTCACGTGATCACCGTATGATAAACACGTGATCAGTGAACGACCAGCCACGTGATCACTGCATGCGCGGTCAGGTGGTCACTTCCTGATCAGCCACCTGATCAGTGCGTGCACAGTCCCCTGATCAGCGCCTGTCAGGCACTGATCACTGCCTGATAAACACGTGATCAGTGCCCGAACAGCCACGTCATCAGTGCATGCGCAGTCACGTGATCAGTGCATGATAGCCACGTGATCAGTGCGTGCACAGTCCCATGATCAGCGCCTGTCAGTCACTGATCATTGCCTGATAAACACGTGATCAGTGCATGATGAGCCATGTGATCAGTGCCCGATCAGCCACGTCATCAGTGCATGCGCAGTCACGTCATCAGTGCATGATAGCCACGTGATCAGTGCATGCTCAGTCACGTGATCTGGACTTGATCAGCCACGTGATCAGTGCCTGCAGAGTCACGTGATCAGGGCCTGCTGAGCTGCGTGATTCCTGCCGGCTCATCTGCATGACAATTGCCAGCTTAGCTGCGTGATTCCTGTCGGCTCATCTGCTTGACAATTGCCAGCTGAGCTGCGTGATTCCTGCCTGGTCACGTGCTTGATTATTGCCAGTTGAGCAGCATGATTCGTCACTGCTGAGCTCCATGCTTATTGCCTGCTGATTGCGTGGTTCGTGTCTGCTCAGCTCTTTGAGTATTGCCTCCTGAGGTCCCTGTTCGGTCGCCACCTGCCGGGGACCAGCCCCAACTGATCCAGGGTATTCGAAGGAGAGATGGCCTAGGCGACTATTTATATGCTAATCAGAGATGTCAAGAATAATAGTGTGAGGAGAGCTCAGTAGGAAAATTCGGTGGAGAAAAGAGACTGAGTAGCTTGGTTTAGGCGGAAGACCAATCAAACTTCAAGACAAGAAGTTTGCACCACTTACGTAGGCCGCAGGCGCCCTCTCGAATAGCGAAAGGTGCCTCACCCTAGACACCTTCTCGAGTGGGTCTTAGCAGCCCAGGCATAATTAATAAGCGTGGTGGGTTCCGCGCTCCAGATGGAGACTCAGCTGGAAGTTAAAGGGAAGAATGACAAGGAACTTTATGAATTGGAGCTGTAAGTTAACTCTTTGACAGAGAGAGCGAGATGGTGGTGGGGGACAGCCCCCAGTGAAATCAGAGGTGAGAGCACAAAGCAATACAGTAGGCAGACTCCGGTTTTTTTGGGGGGAGATGCTCGAGAATATCCGGGTGGACTCCTGAGGCTCGATCCCGAATTTGCGTATGCCGAGCCTCCTTCCTCATGACCTTTGTCCAGAGTGGAATGCCTCCCCGGCTCCCGGCACATGATTAGTGCATGCTCAGTCACGATATCAGTGCCTGCTCAGCCACGTGATCACTGACGGCACAGTCACGTGATCAGCGCCTCTCAGTCACGTGATCACCGTATGATAAACACGTGATCAGTGAACGACCAGCCACGTGATCACTGCATGCGCGGTCAGGTTGTCAGTTCCTGATCAGCCACTTGATCAGTGCGTGCACAGTCCCCTGATCAGCGCCTGTCAGTCACTGATCACTGCCTGATAAACACGTGATGAGTGCCCGAACAGCCACGTCATCAGTGCATGCGCAGTCACGTGATCAGTGCATGATAGCCACGTGATCAGTGCGTGCACAGTCCCATGATCAGCGCCTGTCAGTCACTGATCATTGCCTGATAAACACGTGATCAGTGCATGATGAGCCATGTGATCAGTGCCCGATCAGCCACGTCATCAGTGCATGCGCAGTCACGTCATCAGTGCATGATAGCCACGTGATCAGTGCATGCTCAGTCACGTGATCTGGACTTGATCAGCCACGTGATCAGTGCCTGCAGAGTCACGTGATCAGGGCCTGCTGAGCTGCGTGATTCCTGCCGGCTCATCTGCATGACAATTGCCAGCTTAGCTGCGTGATTCCTGTCGGCTCATCTGCTTGACAATTGCCAGCTGAGCTGCGTGATTCCTGCCTGGTCACGTGCTTGATTATTGCCAGTTGAGCAGCATGATTCGTCACTGCTGAGCTCCATGCTTATTGCCTGCTGATTGCGTGGTTCGTGTCTGCTCAGCTCTTTGAGTATTGCCTCCTGAGGTCCCTGTTCGGTCGCCACCTGCCGGGGACCAGCCCCAACTGATCCAGGGTATTCGAAGGAGAGATGGCCTAGGCGACTATTTATATGCTAATCAGAGATGTCAAGAATAATAGTGTGAGGAGAGCTCAGTAGGAAAATTCGGTGGAGAAAAGAGACTGAGTAGCTTGGTTTAGGCGGAAGACCAATCAAACTTCAAGACAAGAAGTTTGCACCACTTACGTAGGCCGCAGGCGCCCTCTCGAATAGCGAAAGGTGCCTCACCCTAGACACCTTCTCGAGTGGGTCTTAGCAGCCCAGGCATAATTAATAAGCGTGGTGGGTTCCGCGCTCCAGATGGAGACTCAGCTGGAAGTTAAAGGGAAGAATGACAAGGAACTTTATGAATTGGAGCTGTAAGTTAACTCTTTGACAGAGAGAGCGAGATGGTGGTGGGGGACAGCCCCCAGTGAAATCAGAGGTGAGAGCACAAAGCAATACAGTAGGCAGACTCCGGTTTTTTGGGGGGAGATGCTCGAGAATATCCGGGTGGACTCCTGAGGCTCGATCCCGAATTTGCGTATGCCGAGCCTCCTTCCTCATGACCTTTGTCCAGAGTGGAATGCCTCCCCGGCTCCCGGCACATGATCAGTGCATGCTCAGTCACGATATCAGTGCCTGCTCAGCCACGTGATCACTGACGGCACAGTCACGTGATCAGCGCCTCTCAGTCACGTGATCACCGTATGATAAACACGTGATCAGTGAACGACCAGCCACGTGATCACTGCATGCGCGGTCAGGTTGTCAGTTCCTGATCAGCCACCTGATCAGTGCGTGCACAGTCCCCTGATCAGCGCCTGTCAGGCACTGATCACTGCCTGATAAACACGTGATGAGTGCCCGAACAGCCACGTCATCAGTGCATGCGCAGTCACGTGATCAGTGCATGATAGCCACGTGATCAGTGCGTGCACAGTCCCATGATCAGCGCCTGTCAGTCACTGATCATTGCCTGATAAACACGTGATCAGTGCATGATGAGCCATGTGATCAGTGCCCGATCAGCCACGTCATCAGTGCATGCGCAGTCACGTCATCAGTGCATGATAGCCACGTGATCAGTGCATGCTCAGTCACGTGATCTGGACTTGATCAGCCACGTGATCAGTGCCTGCAGAGTCACGTGATCAGGGCCTGCTGAGCTGCGTGATTCCTGCCGGCTCATCTGCATGACAATTGCCAGCTGAGCTGCGTGATTCCTGTCGGCTCATCTGCTTGACAATTGCCAGCTGAGCTGCGTGATTCCTGCCTGGTCACGTGCTTGATTATTGCCAGTTGAGCAGCATGATTCGTCACTGCTGAGCTCCATGCTTATTGCCTGCTGATTGCGTGGTTCGTGTCTGCTCAGCTCTTTGAGTATTGCCTCCTGAGGTCCCTGTTCGGTCGCCACCTGCCGGGGACCAGCCCCAACTGATCCAGGGTATTCGAAGGAGAGATGGCCTAGGCGACTATTTATATGCTAATCAGAGATGTCAAGAATAATAGTGTGAGGAGAGCTCAGTAGGAAAATTCGGTGGAGAAAAGAGACTGAGTAGCTTGGTTTAGGCGGAAGACCAATCAAACTTCAAGACAAGAAGTTTGCACCACTTACGTAGGCCGCAGGCGCCCTCTCGAATAGCGAAAGGTGCCTCACCCTAGACACCTTCTCGAGTGGGTCTTAGCAGCCCAGGCATAATTAATAAGCGTGGTGGGTTCCGCGCTCCAGATGGAGACTCAGCTGGAAGTTAAAGGGAAGAATGACAAGGAACTTTATGAATTGGAGCTGTAAGTTAACTCTTTGACAGAGAGAGCGAGATGGTGGTGGGGGACAGCCCCCAGTGAAATCAGAGGTGAGAGCACAAAGCAATACAGTAGGCAGACTCCGGTTTTTTTGGGGGGAGATGCTCGAGAATATCCGGGTGGACTCCTGAGGCTCGATCCCGAATTTGCGTATGCCGAGCCTCCTTCCTCATGACCTTTGTCCAGAGTGGAATGCCTCCCCGGCTCCCGGCACATGATTAGTGCATGCTCAGTCACGATATCAGTGCCTGCTCAGCCACGTGATCACTGACGGCACAGTCACGTGATCAGCGCCTCTCAGTCACGTGATCACCGTATGATAAACACGTGATCAGTGAACGACCAGCCACGTGATCACTGCATGCGCGGTCAGGTTGTCAGTTCCTGATCAGCCACCTGATCAGTGCGTGCACAGTCCCCTGATCAGCGCCTGTCAGGCACTGATCACTGCCTGATAAACACGTGATGAGTGCCCGAACAGCCACGTCATCAGTGCATGCGCAGTCACGTGATCAGTGCATGATAGCCACGTGATCAGTGCGTGCACAGTCCCATGATCAGCGCCTGTCAGTCACTGATCATTGCCTGATAAACACGTGATCAGTGCATGATGAGCCATGTGATCAGTGCCCGATCAGCCACGTCATCAGTGCATGCGCAGTCACGTCATCAGTGCATGATAGCCACGTGATCAGTGCATGCTCAGTCACGTGATCTGGACTTGATCAGCCACGTGATCAGTGCCTGCAGAGTCACGTGATCAGGGCCTGCTGAGCTGCGTGATTCCTGCCGGCTCATCTGCATGACAATTGCCAGCTTAGCTGCGTGATTCCTGTCGGCTCATCTGCTTGACAATTGCCAGCTGAGCTGCGTGATTCCTGCCTGGTCACGTGCTTGATTATTGCCAGTTGAGCAGCATGATTCGTCACTGCTGAGCTCCATGCTTATTGCCTGCTGATTGCGTGGTTCGTGTCTGCTCAGCTCTTTGAGTATTGCCTCCTGAGGTCCCTGTTCGGTCGCCACCTGCCGGGGACCAGCCCCAACTGATCCAGGGTATTCGAAGGAGAGATGGCCTAGGCGACTATTTATATGCTAATCAGAGATGTCAAGAATAATAGTGTGAGGAGAGCTCAGTAGGAAAATTCGGTGGAGAAAAGAGACTGAGTAGCTTGGTTTAGGCGGAAGACCAATCAAACTTCAAGACAAGAAGTTTGCACCACTTACGTAGGCCGCAGGCGCCCTCTCGAATAGCGAAAGGTGCCTCACCCTAGACACCTTCTCGAGTGGGTCTTAGCAGCCCAGGCATAATTAATAAGCGTGGTGGGTTCCGCGCTCCAGATGGAGACTCAGCTGGAAGTTAAAGGGAAGAATGACAAGGAACTTTATGAATTGGAGCTGTAAGTTAACTGTTTGACAGAGAGAGCGAGATGGTGGTGGGGGACAGCCCCCAGTGAAATCAGAGGTGAGAGCACAAAGCAATACAGTAGGCAGACTCCGGTTTTTTTGGGGGGAGATGCTCGAGAATATCCGGGTGGACTCCTGAGGCTCGATCCCGAATTTGCGTATGCCGAGCCTCCTTCCTCATGACCTTTGTCCAAAGTGGAATGCCTCCCCGGCTCCCGGCACATGATCAGTGCATGCTCAGTCACGATATCAGTGCCTGCTCAGCCACGTGATCACTGACGGCACAGTCACGTGATCAGCGCCTCTCAGTCACGTGATCACCGTATGATAAACACGTGATCAGTGAACGACCAGCCACGTGATCACTGCATGCGCGGTCAGGTTGTCAGTTCCTGATCAGCCACCTGATCAGTGCGTGCACAGTCCCCTGATCAGCGCCTGTCAGGCACTGATCACTGCCTGATAAACACGTGATGAGTGCCCGAACAGCCACGTCATCAGTGCATGCGCAGTCACGTGATCAGTGCATGATAGCCACGTGATCAGTGCGTGCACAGTCCCATGATCAGCGCCTGTCAGTCACTGATCATTGCCTGATAAACACGTGATCAGTGCATGATGAGCCATGTGATCAGTGCCCGATCAGCCACGTCATCAGTGCATGTGCAGTCACGTCATCAGTGCATGATAGCCACGTGATCAGTGCATGCTCAGTCACGTGATCTGGACTTGATCAGCCACGTGATCAGTGCCTGCAGAGTCACGTGATCAGGGCCTGCTGAGCTGCGTGATTCCTGCCGGCTCATCTGCATGACAATTGCCAGCTGAGCTGCGTGATTCCTGTCGGCTCATCTGCTTGACAATTGCCAGCTGAGCTGCGTGATTCCTGCCTGGTCACGTGCTTGATTATTGCCAGTTGAGCAGCATGATTCGTCACTGCTGAGCTCCATGCTTATTGCCTGCTGATTGCGTGGTTCGTGTCTGCTCAGCTCTTTGAGTATTGCCTCCTGAGGTCCCTGTTCGGTCGCCACCTGCCGGGGACCAGCCCCAACTGATCCAGGGTATTCGAAGGAGAGATGGCCTAGGCGACTATTTATATGCTAATCAGAGATGTCAAGAATAATAGTGTGAGGAGAGCTCAGTAGGAAAATTCGGTGGAGAAAAGAGACTGAGTAGCTTGGTTTAGGCGGAAGACCAATCAAACTTCAAGACAAGAAGTTTGCACCACTTACGTAGGCCGCAGGCGCCCTCTCGAATAGCGAAAGGTGCCTCACCCTAGACACCTTCTCGAGTGGGTCTTAGCAGCCCAGGCATAATTAATAAGCGTGGTGGGTTCCGCGCTCCAGATGGAGACTCAGCTGGAAGTTAAAGGGAAGAATGACAAGGAACTTTATGAATTGGAGCTGTAAGTTAACTCTTTGACAGAGAGAGCGAGATGGTGGTGGGGGACAGCCCCCAGTGAAATCAGAGGTGAGAGCACAAAGCAATACAGTAGGCAGACTCCGGTTTTTTTGGGGGAGATGCTCGAGAATATCCGGGTGGACTCCTGAGGCTCGATCCCGAATTTGCGTATGCCGAGCCTCCTTCCTCATGACCTTTGTCCAGAGTGGAATGCCTCCCCGGCTCCCGGCACATGATTAGTGCATGCTCAGTCACGATATCAGTGCCTGCTCAGCCACGTGATCACTGACGGCACAGTCACGTGATCAGCGCCTCTCAGTCACGTGATCACCGTATGATAAACACGTGATCAGTGAACGACCAGCCACGTGATCACTGCATGCGCGGTCAGGTTGTCAGTTCCTGATCAGCCACCTGATCAGTGCGTGCACAGTCCCCTGATCAGCGCCTGTCAGGCACTGATCACTGCCTGATAAACACGTGATGAGTGCCCGAACAGCCACGTCATCAGTGCATGCGCAGTCACGTGATCAGTGCATGATAGCCACGTGATCAGTGCGTGCACAGTCCCATGATCAGCGCCTGTCAGTCACTGATCATTGCCTGATAAACACGTGATCAGTGCATGATGAGCCATGTGATCAGTGCCCGATCAGCCACGTCATCAGTGCATGCGCAGTCACGTCATCAGTGCATGATAGCCACGTGATCAGTGCATGCTCAGTCACGTGATCTGGACTTGATCAGCCACGTGATCAGTGCCTGCAGAGTCACGTGATCAGGGCCTGCTGAGCTGCGTGATTCCTGCCGGCTCATCTGCATGACAATTGCCAGCTTAGCTGCGTGATTCCTGTCGGCTCATCTGCTTGACAATTGCCAGCTGAGCTGCGTGATTCCTGCCTGGTCACGTGCTTGATTATTGCCAGTTGAGCAGCATGATTCGTCACTGCTGAGCTCCATGCTTATTGCCTGCTGATTGCGTGGTTCGTGTCTGCTCAGCTCTTTGAGTATTGCCTCCTGAGGTCCCTGTTCGGTCGCCACCTGCCGGGGACCAGCCCCAACTGATCCAGGGTATTCGAAGGAGAGATGGCCTAGGCGACTATTTATATGCTAATCAGAGATGTCAAGAATAATAGTGTGAGGAGAGCTCAGTAGGAAAATTCGGTGGAGAAAAGAGACTGAGTAGCTTGGTTTAGGCGGAAGACCAATCAAACTTCAAGACAAGAAGTTTGCACCACTTACGTAGGCCGCAGGCGCCCTCTCGAATAGCGAAAGGTGCCTCACCCTAGACACCTTCTCGAGTGGGTCTTAGCAGCCCAGGCATAATTAATAAGCGTGGTGGGTTCCGCGCTCCAGATGGAGACTCAGCTGGAAGTTAAAGGGAAGAATGACAAGGAACTTTATGAATTGGAGCTGTAAGTTAACTCTTTGACAGAGAGAGCGAGATGGTGGTGGGGGACAGCCCCCAGTGAAATCAGAGGTGAGAGCACAAAGCAATACAGTAGGCAGACTCCGGTTTTTTTGGGGGGAGATGCTCGAGAATATCCGGGTGGACTCCTGAGGCTCGATCCCGAATTTGCGTATGCCGAGCCTCCTTCCTCATGACCTTTGTCCAGAGTGGAATGCCTCCCCGGCTCCCGGCACATGATCAGTGCATGCTCAGTCACGATATCAGTGCCTGCTCAGCCACGTGATCACTGACGGCACAGTCACGTGATCAGCGCCTCTCAGTCACGTGATCACCGTATGATAAACACGTGATCAGTGAACGACCAGCCACGTGATCACTGCATGCGCGGTCAGGTTGTCAGTTCCTGATCAGCCACCTGATCAGTGCGTGCACAGTCCCCTGATCAGCGCCTGTCAGGCACTGATCACTGCCTGATAAACACGTGATGAGTGCCCGAACAGCCACGTCATCAGTGCATGCGCAGTCACGTGATCAGTGCATGATAGCCACGTGATCAGTGCGTGCACAGTCCCATGATCAGCGCCTGTCAGTCACTGATCATTGCCTGATAAACACGTGATCAGTGCATGATGAGCCATGTGATCAGTGCCCGATCAGCCACGTCATCAGTGCATGCGCAGTCACGTCATCAGTGCATGATAGCCACGTGATCAGTGCATGCTCAGTCACGTGATCTGGACTTGATCAGCCACGTCATCAGTGCCTGCAGAGTCACGTCATCAGGGCCTGCTGAGCTGCGTGATTCCTGCCGGCTCATCTGCATGACAATTTTCAGCTGAGCTGCGTGATTCCTGTCGGCTCATCTGCTTGACAATTGCCAGCTGAGCTGCGTTATTCCTGCCTGGTCACGTGCTTGATTATTGCCAGTTGAGCAGCATGATTCGTCACTGCTGAGCTCCATGCTTATTGCCTGCTGATTGCGTGGTTCGTGTCTGCTCAGCTCTTTGAGTATTGCCTCCTGAGGTCCCTGTTCGGTCGCCACCTGCCGGGGACCAGCCCCAACTGATCCAGGGTATTCGAAGGAGAGATGGCCTAGGCGACTATTTATATGCTAATCAGAGATGTCAAGAATAATAGTGTGAGGAGAGCTCAGTAGGAAAATTCGGTGGAGAAAAGAGACTGAGTAGCTTGGTTTAGGCGGAAGACCAATCAAACTTCAAGACAAGAAGTTTGCACCACTTACGTAGACCGCAGGCGCCCTCTCGAATAGCGAAAGGTGCCTCACCCTAGACACCTTCTCGAGTGGGTCTTAGCAGCCCAGGCATAATTAATAAGCGTGGTGGGTTCCGCGCTCCAGATGGAGACTCAGCTGGAAGTTAAAGGGAAGAATGACAAGGAACTTTATGAATTGGAGCTGTAAGTTAACTCTTTGACAGAGAGAGCGAGATGGTGGTGGGGGACAGCCCCCAGTGAAATCAGAGGTGAGAGCACAAAGCAATACAGTAGGCAGACTCCGGTTTTTTTGGGGGAGATGCTCGAGAATATCCGGGTGGACTCCTGAGGCTCGATCCCGAATTTGCGTATGCCGAGCCTCCTTCCTCATGACCTTTGTCCAGAGTGGAATGCCTCCCCGGCTCCCGGCACATGATTAGTGCATGCTCAGTCACGATATCAGTGCCTGCTCAGCCACGTGATCACTGACGGCACAGTCACGTGATCAGCGCCTCTCAGTCACGTGATCACCGTATGATAAACACGTGATCAGTGAACGACCAGCCACGTGATCACTGCATGCGCGGTCAGGTTGTCAGTTCCTGATCAGCCACCTGATCAGTGCGTGCACAGTCCCCTGATCAGCGCCTGTCAGGCACTGATCACTGCCTGATAAACACGTGATGAGTGCCCGAACAGCCACGTCATCAGTGCATGCGCAGTCACGTGATCAGTGCATGATAGCCACGTGATCAGTGCGTGCACAGTCCCATGATCAGCGCCTGTCAGTCACTGATCATTGCCTGATAAACACGTGATCAGTGCATGATGAGCCATGTGATCAGTGCCCGATCAGCCACGTCATCAGTGCATGCGCAGTCACGTCATCAGTGCATGATAGCCACGTGATCAGTGCATGCTCAGTCACGTGATCTGGACTTGATCAGCCACGTGATCAGTGCCTGCAGAGTCACGTGATCAGGGCCTGCTGAGCTGCGTGATTCCTGCCGGCTCATCTGCATGACAATTGCCAGCTGAGCTGCGTGATTCCTGTCGGCTCATCTGCTTGACAATTGCCAGCTGAGCTGCGTGATTCCTGCCTGGTCACGTGCTTGATTATTGCCAGTTGAGCAGCATGATTCGTCACTGCTGAGCTCCATGCTTATTGCCTGCTGATTGCGTGGTTCGTGTCTGCTCAGCTCTTTGAGTATTGCCTCCTGAGGTCCCTGTTCGGTCGCCACCTGCCGGGGACCAGCCCCAACTGATCCAGGGTATTCGAAGGAGAGATGGCCTAGGCGACTATTTATATGCTAATCAGAGATGTCAAGAATAATAGTGTGAGGAGAGCTCAGTAGGAAAATTCGGTGGAGAAAAGAGACTGAGTAGCTTGGTTTAGGCGGAAGACCAATCAAACTTCAAGACAAGAAGTTTGCACCACTTACGTAGGCCGCAGGCGCCCTCTCGAATAGCGAAAGGTGCCTCACCCTAGACACCTTCTCGAGTGGGTCTTAGCAGCCCAGGCATAATTAATAAGCGTGGTGGGTTCCGCGCTCCAGATGGAGACTCAGCTGGAAGTTAAAGGGAAGAATGACAAGGAACTTTATGAATTGGAGCTGTAAGTTAACTCTTTGACAGAGAGAGCGAGATGGTGGTGGGGGACAGCCCCCAGTGAAATCAGAGGTGAGAGCACAAAGCAATACAGTAGGCAGACTCCGGTTTTTTTGGGGGGAGATGCTCGAGAATATCCGGGTGGACTCCTGAGGCTCGATCCCGAATTTGCGTATGCCGAGCCTCCTTCCTCATGACCTTTGTCCAGAGTGGAATGCCTCCCCGGCTCCCGGCACATGATCAGTGCATGCTCAGTCACGATATCAGTGCCTGCTCAGCCACGTGATCACTGACGGCACAGTCACGTGATCAGCGCCTCTCAGTCACGTGATCACCGTATGATAAACACGTGATCAGTGAACGACCAGCCACGTGATCACTGCATGCGCGGTCAGGTTGTCAGTTCCTGATCAGCCACCTGATCAGTGCGTGCACAGTCCCCTGATCAGCGCCTGTCAGTCACTGATCACTGCCTGATAAACACGTGATGAGTGCCCGAACAGCCACGTCATCAGTGCATGCGCAGTCACGTGATCAGTGCATGATAGCCACGTGATCAGTGCGTGCACAGTCCCATGATCAGCGCCTGTCAGTCACTGATCATTGCCTGATAAACACGTGATCAGTGCATGATGAGCCATGTGATCAGTGCCCGATCAGCCACGTCATCAGTGCATGCGCAGTCACGTCATCAGTGCATGATAGCCACGTGATCAGTGCATGCTCAGTCACGTGATCTGGACTTGATCAGCCACGTGATCAGTGCCTGCAGAGTCACGTGATCAGGGCCTGCTGAGCTGCGTGATTCCTGCCGGCTCATCTGCATGACAATTGCCAGCTGAGCTGCGTGATTCCTGTCGGCTCATCTGCTTGACAATTGCCAGCTGAGCTGCGTGATTCCTGCCTGGTCACGTGCTTGATTATTGCCAGTTGAGCAGCATGATTCGTCACTGCTGAGCTCCATGCTTATTGCCTGCTGATTGCGTGGTTCGTGTCTGCTCAGCTCTTTGAGTATTGCCTCCTGAGGTCCCTGTTCGGTCGCCACCTGCCGGGGACCAGCCCCAACTGATCCAGGGTATTCGAAGGAGAGATGGCCTAGGCGACTATTTATATGCTAATCAGAGATGTCAAGAATAATAGTGTGAGGAGAGCTCAGTAGGAAAATTCGGTGGAGGAAAGAGACTGAGTAGCTTGGTTTAGGCGGAAGACCAATCAAACTTCAAGACAAGAAGTTTGCACCACTTACGTAGGCCGCAGGCGCCCTCTCGAATAGCGAAAGGTGCCTCACCCTAGACACCTTCTCGAGTGGGTCTTAGCAGCCCAGGCATAATTAATAAGCGTGGTGGGTTCCGCGCTCCAGATGGAGACTCAGCTGGAAGTTAAAGGGAAGAATGACAAGGAACTTTATGAATTGGAGCTGTAAGTTAACTCTTTGACAGAGAGAGCGAGATGGTGGTGGGGGACAGCCCCCAGTGAAATCAGAGGTGAGAGCACAAAGCAATACAGTAGGCAGACTCCGGTTTTTTGGGGGGAGATGCTCGAGAATATCCGGGTGGACTCCTGAGGCTCGATCCCGAATTTGCGTATGCCGAGCCTCCTTCCTCATGACCTTTGTCCAGAGTGGAATGCCTCCCCGGCTCCCGGCACATGATCAGTGCATGCTCAGTCACGATATCAGTGCCTGCTCAGCCACGTGATCACTGACGGCACAGTCACGTGATCAGCGCCTCTCAGTCACGTGATCACCGTATGATAAACACGTGATCAGTGAACGACCAGCCACGTGATCACTGCATGCGCGGTCAGGTTGTCAGTTCCTGATCAGCCACCTGATCAGTGCGTGCACAGTCCCCTGATCAGCGCCTGTCAGGCACTGATCACTGCCTGATAAACACGTGATGAGTGCCCGAACAGCCACGTCATCAGTGCATGCGCAGTCACGTGATCAGTGCATGATAGCCACGTGATCAGTGCGTGCACAGTCCCATGATCAGCGCCTGTCAGTCACTGATCATTGCCTGATAAACACGTGATCAGTGCATGATGAGCCATGTGATCAGTGCCCGATCAGCCACGTCATCAGTGCATGCGCAGTCACGTCATCAGTGCATGATAGCCACGTGATCAGTGCATGCTCAGTCACGTGATCTGGACTTGATCAGCCACGTGATCAGTGCCTGCAGAGTCACGTGATCAGGGCCTGCTGAGCTGCGTGATTCCTGCCGGCTCATCTGCATGACAATTGCCAGCTGAGCTGCGTGATTCCTGTCGGCTCATCTGCTTGACAATTGCCAGCTGAGCTGCGTGATTCCTGCCTGGTCACGTGCTTGATTATTGCCAGTTGAGCAGCATGATTCGTCACTGCTGAGCTCCATGCTTATTGCCTGCTGATTGCGTGGTTCGTGTCTGCTCAGCTCTTTGAGTATTGCCTCCTGAGGTCCCTGTTCGGTCGCCACCTGCCGGGGACCAGCCCCAACTGATCCAGGGTATTCGAAGGAGAGATGGCCTAGGCGACTATTTATATGCTAATCAGAGATGTCAAGAATAATAGTATGAGGAGAGCTCAGTAGGAAAATTCGGTGGAGAAAAGAGACTGAGTAGCTTGGTTTACGCGGAAGACCAATCAAACTTCAAGACAAGAAGTTTGCACCACTTACGTAGGCCGCAGGCGCCCTCTCGAATAGCGAAAGGTGCCTCACCCTAGACACCTTCTCGAGTGGGTCTTAGCAGCCCAGGCATAATTAGTAAGCGTGGTGGGTTCCGCGCTCCAGATGGAGACTCAGCTGGAAGTTAAAGGGAAGAATGACAAGGAACTTTATGAATTGGAGCTGTAAGTTAACTCTTTGACAGAGAGAGCGAGATGGTGGTGGGGGACAGCCCCCAGTGAAATCAGAGGTGAGAGCACAAAGCAATACAGTAGGCAGACTCCGGTTTTTTTGGGGGGAGATGCTCGAGAATATCCGGGTGGACTCCTGAGGCTCGATCCCGCATTTGCGTATGCCGAGCCTCCTTCCTCATGACCTTTGTCCAGAGTGGAATGCCTCCCCGGCTCCCGGCACATGATCAGTGCATGCTCAGTCACGATATCAGTGCCTGCTCAGCCACGTGATCACTGACGGCACAGTCACGTGATCAGCGCCTCTCAGTCACGTGATCACCGTATGATAAACACGTGATCAGTGAACGACCAGCCACGTGATCACTGCATGCGCGGTCAGGTGGTCAGTTCCTGATCAGCCACCTGATCAGTGCGTGCACAGTCCCCTGATCAGCGCCTGTCAGTCACTGATCACTGCCTGATAAACACGTGATCAGTGCCCGAACAGCCACGTCATCAGTGCATGCGCAGTCACGTGATCAGTGCATGATAGCCACGTGATCAGTGCGTGCACAGTCCCATGATCAGCGCCTGTCAGTCACTGATCATTGCCTGATAAACACGTGATCAGTGCATGATGAGCCATGTGATCAGTGCCCGATCAGCCACGTCATCAGTGCATGCGCAGTCACGTCATCAGTGCATGATAGCCACGTGATCAGTGCATGCTCAGTCACGTGATCTGGACTTGATCAGCCACGTGATCAGTGCCTGCAGAGTCACGTGATCAGGGCCTGCTGAGCTGCGTGATTCCTGCCGGCTCATCTGCATGACAATTGCCAGCTGAGCTGCGTGATTCCTGTCGGCTCATCTGCTTGACAATTGCCAGCTGAGCTGCGTGATTCCTGCCTGGTCACGTGCTTGATTATTGCCAGTTGAGCAGCATGATTCGTCACTGCTGAGCTCCATGCTTATTGCCTGCTGATTGCGTGGTTCGTGTCTGCTCAGCTCTTTGAGTATTGCCTCCTGAGGTCCCTGTTCGGTCGCCACCTGCCGGGGACCAGCCCCAACTGATCCAGGGTATTCGAAGGAGAGATGGCCTAGGCGACTATTTATATGCTAATCAGAGATGTCAAGAATAATAGTATGAGGAGAGCTCAGTAGGAAAATTCGGTGGAGAAAAGAGACTGAGTAGCTTGGTTTACGCGGAAGACCAATCAAACTTCAAGACAAGAAGTTTGCACCACTTACGTAGGCCGCAGGCGCCCTCTCGAATAGCGAAAGGTGCCTCACCCTAGACACCTTCTCGAGTGGGTCTTAGCAGCCCAGGCATAATTAGTAAGCGTGGTGGGTTCCGCGCTCCAGATGGAGACTCAGCTGGAAGTTAAAGGGAAGAATGACAAGGAACTTTATGAATTGGAGCTGTAAGTTAACTCTTTGACAGAGAGAGCGAGATGGTGGTGGGGGACAGCCCCCAGTGAAATCAGAGGTGAGAGCACAAAGCAATACAGTAGGCAGACTCCGGTTTTTTTGGGGGAGATGCTCGAGAATATCCGGGTGGACTCCTGAGGCTCGATCCCGCATTTGCGTATGCCGAGCCTCCTTCCTCATGACCTTTGTCCAGAGTGGAATGCCTCCCCGGCTCCCGGCACATGATCAGTGCATGCTCAGTCACGATATCAGTGCCTGCTCAGCCACGTGATCACTGACGGCACAGTCACGTGATCAGCGCCTCTCAGTCACGTGATCACCGTATGATAAACACGTGATCAGTGAACGACCAGCCACGTGATCACTGCATGCGCGGTCAGGTGGTCAGTTCCTGATCAGCCACCTGATCAGTGCGTGCACAGTCCCCTGATCAGCGCCTGTCAGTCACTGATCACTGCCTGATAAACACGTGATCAGTGCCCGAACAGCCACGTCATCAGTGCATGCGCAGTCACGTGATCAGTGCATGATAGCCACGTGATCAGTGCGTGCACAGTCCCATGATCAGCGCCTGTCAGTCACTGATCATTGCCTGATAAACACGTGATCAGTGCATGATGAGCCATGTGATCAGTGCCCGATCAGCCACGTCATCAGTGCATGCGCAGTCACGTCATCAGTGCATGATAGCCACGTGATCAGTGCATGCTCAGTCACGTGATCTGGACTTGATCAGCCACGTGATCAGTGCCTGCAGAGTCACGTGATCAGGGCCTGCTGAGCTGCGTGATTCCTGCCGGCTCATCTGCATGACAATTGCCAGCTGAGCTGCGTGATTCCTGTCGGCTCATCTGCTTGACAATTGCCAGCTGAGCTGCGTGATTCCTGCCTGGTCACGTGCTTGATTATTGCCAGTTGAGCAGCATGATTCGTCACTGCTGAGCTCCATGCTTATTGCCTGCTGATTGCGTGGTTCGTGTCTGCTCAGCTCTTTGAGTATTGCCTCCTGAGGTCCCTGTTCGGTCGCCACCTGCCGGGGACCAGCCCCAACTGATCCAGGGTATTCGAAGGAGAGATGGCCTAGGCGACTATTTATATGCTAATCAGAGATGTCAAGAATAATAGTATGAGGAGAGCTCAGTAGGAAAATTCGGTGGAGAAAAGAGACTGAGTAGCTTGGTTTACGCGGAAGACCAATCAAACTTCAAGACAAGAAGTTTGCACCACTTACGTAGGCCGCAGGCGCCCTCTCGAATAGCGAAAGGTGCCTCACCCTAGACACCTTCTCGAGTGGGTCTTAGCAGCCCAGGCATAATTAGTAAGCGTGGTGGGTTCCGCGCTCCAGATGGAGACTCAGCTGGAAGTTAAAGGGAAGAATGACAAGGAACTTTATGAATTGGAGCTGTAAGTTAACTCTTTGACAGAGAGAGCGAGATGGTGGTGGGGGACAGCCCCCAGTGAAATCAGAGGTGAGAGCACAAAGCAATACAGTAGGCAGACTCCGGTTTTTTTGGGGGGAGATGCTCGAGAATATCCGGGTGGACTCCTGAGGCTCGATCCCGCATTTGCGTATGCCGAGCCTCCTTCCTCATGACCTTTGTCCAGAGTGGAATGCCTCCCCGGCTCCCGGCACATGATCAGTGCATGCTCAGTCACGATATCAGTGCCTGCTCAGCCACGTGATCACTGACGGCACAGTCACGTGATCAGCGCCTCTCAGTCACGTGATCACCGTATGATAAACACGTGATCAGTGAACGACCAGCCACGTGATCACTGCATGCGCGGTCAGGTGGTCAGTTCCTGATCAGCCACCTGATCAGTGCGTGCACAGTCCCCTGATCAGCGCCTGTCAGTCACTGATCACTGCCTGATAAACACGTGATCAGTGCCCGAACAGCCACGTCATCAGTGCATGCGCAGTCACGTGATCAGTGCATGATAGCCACGTGATCAGTGCGTGCACAGTCCCATGATCAGCGCCTGTCAGTCACTGATCATTGCCTGATAAACACGTGATCAGTGCATGATGAGCCATGTGATCAGTGCCCGATCAGCCACGTCATCAGTGCATGCGCAGTCACGTCATCAGTGCATGATAGCCACGTGATCAGTGCATGCTCAGTCACGTGATCTGGACTTGATCAGCCACGTGATCAGTGCCTGCAGAGTCACGTGATCAGGGCCTGCTGAGCTGCGTGATTCCTGCCGGCTCATCTGCATGACAATTGCCAGCTGAGCTGCGTGATTCCTGTCGGCTCATCTGCTTGACAATTGCCAGCTGAGCTGCGTGATTCCTGCCTGGTCACGTGCTTGATTATTGCCAGTTGAGCAGCATGATTCGTCACTGCTGAGCTCCATGCTTATTGCCTGCTGATTGCGTGGTTCGTGTCTGCTCAGCTCTTTGAGTATTGCCTCCTGAGGTCCCTGTTCGGTCGCCACCTGCCGGGGACCAGCCCCAACTGATCCAGGGTATTCGAAGGAGAGATGGCCTAGGCGACTATTTATATGCTAATCAGAGATGTCAAGAATAATAGTATGAGGAGAGCTCAGTAGGAAAATTCGGTGGAGAAAAGAGACTGAGTAGCTTGGTTTACGCGGAAGACCAATCAAACTTCAAGACAAGAAGTTTGCACCACTTACGTAGGCCGCAGGCGCCCTCTCGAATAGCGAAAGGTGCCTCACCCTAGACACCTTCTCGAGTGGGTCTTAGCAGCCCAGGCATAATTAGTAAGCGTGGTGGGTTCCGCGCTCCAGATGGAGACTCAGCTGGAAGTTAAAGGGAAGAATGACAAGGAACTTTATGAATTGGAGCTGTAAGTTAACTCTTTGACAGAGAGAGCGAGATGGTGGTGGGGGACAGCCCCCAGTGAAATCAGAGGTGAGAGCACAAAGCAATACAGTAGGCAGACTCCGGTTTTTTTGGGGGGAGATGCTCGAGAATATCCGGGTGGACTCCTGAGGCTCGATCCCGCATTTGCGTATGCCGAGCCTCCTTCCTCATGACCTTTGTCCAGAGTGGAATGCCTCCCCGGCTCCCGGCACATGATCAGTGCATGCTCAGTCACGATATCAGTGCCTGCTCAGCCACGTGATCACTGACGGCACAGTCACGTGATCAGCGCCTCTCAGTCACGTGATCACCGTATGATAAACACGTGATCAGTGAACGACCAGCCACGTGATCACTGCATGCGCGGTCAGGTGGTCAGTTCCTGATCAGCCACCTGATCAGTGCGTGCACAGTCCCCTGATCAGCGCCTGTCAGTCACTGATCACTGCCTGATAAACACGTGATCAGTGCCCGAACAGCCACGTCATCAGTGCATGCGCAGTCACGTGATCAGTGCATGATAGCCACGTGATCAGTGCGTGCACAGTCCCATGATCAGCGCCTGTCAGTCACTGATCATTGCCTGATAAACACGTGATCAGTGCATGATGAGCCATGTGATCAGTGCCCGATCAGCCACGTCATCAGTGCATGCGCAGTCACGTCATCAGTGCATGATAGCCACGTGATCAGTGCATGCTCAGTCACGTGATCTGGACTTGATCAGCCACGTGATCAGTGCCTGCAGAGTCACGTGATCAGGGCCTGCTGAGCTGCGTGATTCCTGCCGGCTCATCTGCATGACAATTGCCAGCTGAGCTGCGTGATTCCTGTCGGCTCATCTGCTTGACAATTGCCAGCTGAGCTGCGTGATTCCTGCCTGGTCACGTGCTTGATTATTGCCAGTTGAGCAGCATGATTCGTCACTGCTGAGCTCCATGCTTATTGCCTGCTGATTGCGTGGTTCGTGTCTGCTCAGCTCTTTGAGTATTGCCTCCTGAGGTCCCTGTTCGGTCGCCACCTGCCGGGGACCAGCCCCAACTGATCCAGGGTATTCGAAGGAGAGATGGCCTAGGCGACTATTTATATGCTAATCAGAGATGTCAAGAATAATAGTATGAGGAGAGCTCAGTAGGAAAATTCGGTGGAGAAAAGAGACTGAGTAGCTTGGTTTACGCGGAAGACCAATCAAACTTCAAGACAAGAAGTTTGCACCACTTACGTAGGCCGCAGGCGCCCTCTCGAATAGCGAAAGGTGCCTCACCCTAGACACCTTCTCGAGTGGGTCTTAGCAGCCCAGGCATAATTAGTAAGCGTGGTGGGTTCCGCGCTCCAGATGGAGACTCAGCTGGAAGTTAAAGGGAAGAATGACAAGGAACTTTATGAATTGGAGCTGTAAGTTAACTCTTTGACAGAGAGAGCGAGATGGTGGTGGGGGACAGCCCCCAGTGAAATCAGAGGTGAGAGCACAAAGCAATACAGTAGGCAGACTCCGGTTTTTTGGGGGGAGATGCTCGAGAATATCCGGGTGGACTCCTGAGGCTCGATCCCGCATTTGCGTATGCCGAGCCTCCTTCCTCATGACCTTTGTCCAGAGTGGAATGCCTCCCCGGCTCCCGGCACATGATCAGTGCATGCTCAGTCACGATATCAGTGCCTGCTCAGCCACGTGATCACTGACGGCACAGTCACGTGATCAGCGCCTCTCAGTCACGTGATCACCGTATGATAAACACGTGATCAGTGAACGACCAGCCACGTGATCACTGCATGCGCGGTCAGGTGGTCAGTTCCTGATCAGCCACCTGATCAGTGCGTGCACAGTCCCCTGATCAGCGCCTGTCAGTCACTGATCACTGCCTGATAAACACGTGATCAGTGCCCGAACAGCCACGTCATCAGTGCATGCGCAGTCACGTGATCAGTGCATGATAGCCACGTGATCAGTGCGTGCACAGTCCCATGATCAGCGCCTGTCAGTCACTGATCATTGCCTGATAAACACGTGATCAGTGCATGATGAGCCATGTGATCAGTGCCCGATCAGCCACGTCATCAGTGCATGCGCAGTCACGTCATCAGTGCATGATAGCCACGTGATCAGTGCATGCTCAGTCACGTGATCTGGACTTGATCAGCCACGTGATCAGTGCCTGCAGAGTCACGTGATCAGGGCCTGCTGAGCTGCGTGATTCCTGCCTGCATGTCTGAGCTGCGTGATTCCTGTCGGCTCATCTGCTTGACAATTGCCAGCTGAGCTGCGTGATTCCTGCCTGGTCACGTGCTTGATTATTGCCAGTTGAGCAGCATGATTCGTCACTGCTGAGCTCCATGCTTATTGCCTGCTGATTGCGTGGTTCGTGTCTGCTCAGCTCTTTGAGTATTGCCTCCTGAGGTCCCTGTTCGGTCGCCACCTGCCGGGGACCAGCCCCAACTGATCCAGGGTATTCGAAGGAGAGATGGCCTAGGCGACTATTTATATGCTAATCAGAGATGTCAAGAATAATAGTATGAGGAGAGCTCAGTAGGAAAATTCGGTGGAGAAAAGAGACTGAGTAGCTTGGTTTACGCGGAAGACCAATCAAACTTCAAGACAAGAAGTTTGCACCACTTACGTAGGCCGCAGGCGCCCTCTCGAATAGCGAAAGGTGCCTCACCCTAGACACCTTCTCGAGTGGGTCTTAGCAGCCCAGGCATAATTAGTAAGCGTGGTGGGTTCCGCGCTCCAGATGGAGACTCAGCTGGAAGTTAAAGGGAAGAATGACAAGGAACTTTATGAATTGGAGCTGTAAGTTAACTCTTTGACAGAGAGAGCGAGATGGTGGTGGGGGACAGCCCCCAGTGAAATCAGAGGTGAGAGCACAAAGCAATACAGTAGGCAGACTCCGGTTTTTTTGGGGGGAGATGCTCGAGAATATCCGGGTGGACTCCTGAGGCTCGATCCCGCATTTGCGTATGCCGAGCCTCCTTCCTCATGACCTTTGTCCAGAGTGGAATGCCTCCCCGGCTCCCGGCACATGATCAGTGCATGCTCAGTCACGATATCAGTGCCTGCTCAGCCACGTGATCACTGACGGCACAGTCACGTGATCAGCGCCTCTCAGTCACGTGATCACCGTATGATAAACACGTGATCAGTGAACGACCAGCCACGTGATCACTGCATGCGCGGTCAGGTGGTCAGTTCCTGATCAGCCACCTGATCAGTGCGTGCACAGTCCCCTGATCAGCGCCTGTCAGTCACTGATCACTGCCTGATAAACACGTGATCAGTGCCCGAACAGCCACGTCATCAGTGCATGCGCAGTCACGTGATCAGTGCATGATAGCCACGTGATCAGTGCGTGCACAGTCCCATGATCAGCGCCTGTCAGTCACTGATCATTGCCTGATAAACACGTGATCAGTGCATGATGAGCCATGTGATCAGTGCCCGATCAGCCACGTCATCAGTGCATGCGCAGTCACGTCATCAGTGCATGATAGCCACGTGATCAGTGCATGCTCAGTCACGTGATCTGGACTTGATCAGCCACGTGATCAGTGCCTGCAGAGTCACGTGATCAGGGCCTGCTGAGCTGCGTGATTCCTGCCGGCTCATCTGCATGACAATTGCCAGCTGAGCTGCGTGATTCCTGTCGGCTCATCTGCTTGACAATTGCCAGCTGAGCTGCGTGATTCCTGCCTGGTCACGTGCTTGATTATTGCCAGTTGAGCAGCATGATTCGTCACTGCTGAGCTCCATGCTTATTGCCTGCTGATTGCGTGGTTCGTGTCTGCTCAGCTCTTTGAGTATTGCCTCCTGAGGTCCCTGTTCGGTCGCCACCTGCCGGGGACCAGCCCCAACTGATCCAGGGTATTCGAAGGAGAGATGGCCTAGGCGACTATTTATATGCTAATCAGAGATGTCAAGAATAATAGTATGAGGAGAGCTCAGTAGGAAAATTCGGTGGAGAAAAGAGACTGAGTAGCTTGGTTTACGCGGAAGACCAATCAAACTTCAAGACAAGAAGTTTGCACCACTTACGTAGGCCGCAGGCGCCCTCTCGAATAGCGAAAGGTGCCTCACCCTAGACACCTTCTCGAGTGGGTCTTAGCAGCCCAGGCATAATTAGTAAGCGTGGTGGGTTCCGCGCTCCAGATGGAGACTCAGCTGGAAGTTAAAGGGAAGAATGACAAGGAACTTTATGAATTGGAGCTGTAAGTTAACTCTTTGACAGAGAGAGCGAGATGGTGGTGGGGGACAGCCCCCAGTGAAATCAGAGGTGAGAGCACAAAGCAATACAGTAGGCAGACTCCGGTTTTTTGGGGGGAGATGCTCGAGAATATCCGGGTGGACTCCTGAGGCTCGATCCCGCATTTGCGTATGCCGAGCCTCCTTCCTCATGACCTTTGTCCAGAGTGGAATGCCTCCCCGGCTCCCGGCACATGATCAGTGCATGCTCAGTCACGATATCAGTGCCTGCTCAGCCACGTGATCACTGACGGCACAGTCACGTGATCAGCGCCTCTCAGTCACGTGATCACCGTATGATAAACACGTGATCAGTGAACGACCAGCCACGTGATCACTGCATGCGCGGTCAGGTGGTCAGTTCCTGATCAGCCACCTGATCAGTGCGTGCACAGTCCCCTGATCAGCGCCTGTCAGTCACTGATCACTGCCTGATAAACACGTGATCAGTGCCCGAACAGCCACGTCATCAGTGCATGCGCAGTCACGTGATCAGTGCATGATAGCCACGTGATCAGTGCGTGCACAGTCCCATGATCAGCGCCTGTCAGTCACTGATCATTGCCTGATAAACACGTGATCAGTGCATGATGAGCCATGTGATCAGTGCCCGATCAGCCACGTCATCAGTGCATGCGCAGTCACGTCATCAGTGCATGATAGCCACGTGATCAGTGCATGCTCAGTCACGTGATCTGGACTTGATCAGCCACGTGATCAGTGCCTGCAGAGTCACGTGATCAGGGCCTGCTGAGCTGCGTGATTCCTGCCGGCTCATCTGCATGACAATTGCCAGCTGAGCTGCGTGATTCCTGTCGGCTCATCTGCTTGACAATTGCCAGCTGAGCTGCGTGATTCCTGCCTGGTCACGTGCTTGATTATTGCCAGTTGAGCAGCATGATTCGTCACTGCTGAGCTCCATGCTTATTGCCTGCTGATTGCGTGGTTCGTGTCTGCTCAGCTCTTTGAGTATTGCCTCCTGAGGTCCCTGTTCGGTCGCCACCTGCCGGGGACCAGCCCCAACTGATCCAGGGTATTCGAAGGAGAGATGGCCTAGGCGACTATTTATATGCTAATCAGAGATGTCAAGAATAATAGTATGAGGAGAGCTCAGTAGGAAAATTCGGTGGAGAAAAGAGACTGAGTAGCTTGGTTTACGCGGAAGACCAATCAAACTTCAAGACAAGAAGTTTGCACCACTTACGTAGGCCGCAGGCGCCCTCTCGAATAGCGAAAGGTGCCTCACCCTAGACACCTTCTCGAGTGGGTCTTAGCAGCCCAGGCATAATTAGTAAGCGTGGTGGGTTCCGCGCTCCAGATGGAGACTCAGCTGGAAGTTAAAGGGAAGAATGACAAGGAACTTTATGAATTGGAGCTGTAAGTTAACTCTTTGACAGAGAGAGCGAGATGGTGGTGGGGGACAGCCCCCAGTGAAATCAGAGGTGAGAGCACAAAGCAATACAGTAGGCAGACTCCGGTTTTTTTGGGGGGAGATGCTCGAGAATATCCGGGTGGACTCCTGAGGCTCGATCCCGCATTTGCGTATGCCGAGCCTCCTTCCTCATGACCTTTGTCCAGAGTGGAATGCCTCCCCGGCTCCCGGCACATGATCAGTGCATGCTCAGTCACGATATCAGTGCCTGCTCAGCCACGTGATCACTGACGGCACAGTCACGTGATCAGCGCCTCTCAGTCACGTGATCACCGTATGATAAACACGTGATCAGTGAACGACCAGCCACGTGATCACTGCATGCGCGGTCAGGTGGTCAGTTCCTGATCAGCCACCTGATCAGTGCGTGCACAGTCCCCTGATCAGCGCCTGTCAGTCACTGATCACTGCCTGATAAACACGTGATCAGTGCCCGAACAGCCACGTCATCAGTGCATGCGCAGTCACGTGATCAGTGCATGATAGCCACGTGATCAGTGCGTGCACAGTCCCATGATCAGCGCCTGTCAGTCACTGATCATTGCCTGATAAACACGTGATCAGTGCATGATGAGCCATGTGATCAGTGCCCGATCAGCCACGTCATCAGTGCATGCGCAGTCACGTCATCAGTGCATGATAGCCACGTGATCAGTGCATGCTCAGTCACGTGATCTGGACTTGATCAGCCACGTGATCAGTGCCTGCAGAGTCACGTGATCAGGGCCTGCTGAGCTGCGTGATTCCTGCCGGCTCATCTGCATGACAATTGCCATCTGAGCTGCGTGATTCCTGTCGGCTCATCTGCTTGACAATTGCCAGCTGAGCTGCGTGATTCCTGCCTGGTCACGTGCTTGATTATTGCCAGTTGAGCAGCATGATTCGTCACTGCTGAGCTCCATGCTTATTGCCTGCTGATTGCGTGGTTCGTGTCTGCTCAGCTCTTTGAGTATTGCCTCCTGAGGTCCCTGTTCGGTCGCCACCTGCCGGGGACCAGCCCCAACTGATCCAGGGTATTCGAAGGAGAGATGGCCTAGGCGACTATTTATATGCTAATCAGAGATGTCAAGAATAATAGTATGAGGAGAGCTCAGTAGGAAAATTCGGTGGAGAAAAGAGACTGAGTAGCTTGGTTTACGCGGAAGACCAATCAAACTTCAAGACAAGAAGTTTGCACCACTTACGTAGGCCGCAGGCGCCCTCTCGAATAGCGAAAGGTGCCTCACCCTAGACACCTTCTCGAGTGGGTCTTAGCAGCCCAGGCATAATTAGTAAGCGTGGTGGGTTCCGCGCTCCAGATGGAGACTCAGCTGGAAGTTAAAGGGAAGAATGACAAGGAACTTTATGAATTGGAGCTGTAAGTTAACTCTTTGACAGAGAGAGCGAGATGGTGGTGGGGGACAGCCCCCAGTGAAATCAGAGGTGAGAGCACAAAGCAATACAGTAGGCAGACTCCGGTTTTTTGGGGGGAGATGCTCGAGAATATCCGGGTGGACTCCTGAGGCTCGATCCCGCATTTGCGTATGCCGAGCCTCCTTCCTCATGACCTTTGTCCAGAGTGGAATGCCTCCCCGGCTCCCGGCACATGATCAGTGCATGCTCAGTCACGATATCAGTGCCTGCTCAGCCACGTGATCACTGACGGCACAGTCACGTGATCAGCGCCTCTCAGTCACGTGATCACCGTATGATAAACACGTGATCAGTGAACGACCAGCCACGTGATCACTGCATGCGCGGTCAGGTGGTCAGTTCCTGATCAGCCACCTGATCAGTGCGTGCACAGTCCCCTGATCAGCGCCTGTCAGTCACTGATCACTGCCTGATAAACACGTGATCAGTGCCCGAACAGCCACGTCATCAGTGCATGCGCAGTCACGTGATCAGTGCATGATAGCCACGTGATCAGTGCGTGCACAGTCCCATGATCAGCGCCTGTCAGTCACTGATCATTGCCTGATAAACACGTGATCAGTGCATGATGAGCCATGTGATCAGTGCCCGATCAGCCACGTCATCAGTGCATGCGCAGTCACGTCATCAGTGCATGATAGCCACGTGATCAGTGCATGCTCAGTCACGTGATCTGGACTTGATCAGCCACGTGATCAGTGCCTGCAGAGTCACGTGATCAGGGCCTGCTGAGCTGCGTGATTCCTGCCGGCTCATCTGCATGACAATTGCCATCTGAGCTGCGTGATTCCTGTCGGCTCATCTGCTTGACAATTGCCAGCTGAGCTGCGTGATTCCTGCCTGGTCACGTGCTTGATTATTGCCAGTTGAGCAGCATGATTCGTCACTGCTGAGCTCCATGCTTATTGCCTGCTGATTGCGTGGTTCGTGTCTGCTCAGCTCTTTGAGTATTGCCTCCTGAGGTCCCTGTTCGGTCGCCACCTGCCGGGGACCAGCCCCAACTGATCCAGGGTATTCGAAGGAGAGATGGCCTAGGCGACTATTTATATGCTAATCAGAGATGTCAAGAATAATAGTATGAGGAGAGCTCAGTAGGAAAATTCGGTGGAGAAAAGAGACTGAGTAGCTTGGTTTACGCGGAAGACCAATCAAACTTCAAGACAAGAAGTTTGCACCACTTACGTAGGCCGCAGGCGCCCTCTCGAATAGCGAAAGGTGCCTCACCCTAGACACCTTCTCGAGTGGGTCTTAGCAGCCCAGGCATAATTAGTAAGCGTGGTGGGTTCCGCGCTCCAGATGGAGACTCAGCTGGAAGTTAAAGGGAAGAATGACAAGGAACTTTATGAATTGGAGCTGTAAGTTAACTCTTTGACAGAGAGAGCGAGATGGTGGTGGGGGACAGCCCCCAGTGAAATCAGAGGTGAGAGCACAAAGCAATACAGTAGGCAGACTCCGGTTTTTTTGGGGGAGATGCTCGAGAATATCCGGGTGGACTCCTGAGGCTCGATCCCGCATTTGCGTATGCCGAGCCTCCTTCCTCATGACCTTTGTCCAGAGTGGAATGCCTCCCCGGCTCCCGGCACATGATCAGTGCATGCTCAGTCACGATATCAGTGCCTGCTCAGCCACGTGATCACTGACGGCACAGTCACGTGATCAGCGCCTCTCAGTCACGTGATCACCGTATGATAAACACGTGATCAGTGAACGACCAGCCACGTGATCACTGCATGCGCGGTCAGGTGGTCAGTTCCTGATCAGCCACCTGATCAGTGCGTGCACAGTCCCCTGATCAGCGCCTGTCAGTCACTGATCACTGCCTGATAAACACGTGATCAGTGCCCGAACAGCCACGTCATCAGTGCATGCGCAGTCACGTGATCAGTGCATGATAGCCACGTGATCAGTGCGTGCACAGTCCCATGATCAGCGCCTGTCAGTCACTGATCATTGCCTGATAAACACGTGATCAGTGCATGATGAGCCATGTGATCAGTGCCCGATCAGCCACGTCATCAGTGCATGCGCAGTCACGTCATCAGTGCATGATAGCCACGTGATCAGTGCATGCTCAGTCACGTGATCTGGACTTGATCAGCCACGTGATCAGTGCCTGCAGAGTCACGTGATCAGGGCCTGCTGAGCTGCGTGATTCCTGCCGGCTCATCTGCATGACAATTGCCAGCTGAGCTGCGTGATTCCTGTCGGCTCATCTGCTTGACAATTGCCAGCTGAGCTGCGTGATTCCTGCCTGGTCACGTGCTTGATTATTGCCAGTTGAGCAGCATGATTCGTCACTGCTGAGCTCCATGCTTATTGCCTGCTGATTGCGTGGTTCGTGTCTGCTCAGCTCTTTGAGTATTGCCTCCTGAGGTCCCTGTTCGGTCGCCACCTGCCGGGGACCAGCCCCAACTGATCCAGGGTATTCGAAGGAGAGATGGCCTAGGCGACTATTTATATGCTAATCAGAGATGTCAAGAATAATAGTATGAGGAGAGCTCAGTAGGAAAATTCGGTGGAGAAAAGAGACTGAGTAGCTTGGTTTACGCGGAAGACCAATCAAACTTCAAGACAAGAAGTTTGCACCACTTACGTAGGCCGCAGGCGCCCTCTCGAATAGCGAAAGGTGCCTCACCCTAGACACCTTCTCGAGTGGGTCTTAGCAGCCCAGGCATAATTAGTAAGCGTGGTGGGTTCCGCGCTCCAGATGGAGACTCAGCTGGAAGTTAAAGGGAAGAATGACAAGGAACTTTATGAATTGGAGCTGTAAGTTAACTCTTTGACAGAGAGAGCGAGATGGTGGTGGGGGACAGCCCCCAGTGAAATCAGAGGTGAGAGCACAAAGCAATACAGTAGGCAGACTCCGGTTTTTTTGGGGGAGATGCTCGAGAATATCCGGGTGGACTCCTGAGGCTCGATCCCGCATTTGCGTATGCCGAGCCTCCTTCCTCATGACCTTTGTCCAGAGTGGAATGCCTCCCCGGCTCCCGGCACATGATCAGTGCATGCTCAGTCACGATATCAGTGCCTGCTCAGCCACGTGATCACTGACGGCACAGTCACGTGATCAGCGCCTCTCAGTCACGTGATCACCGTATGATAAACACGTGATCAGTGAACGACCAGCCACGTGATCACTGCATGCGCGGTCAGGTGGTCAGTTCCTGATCAGCCACCTGATCAGTGCGTGCACAGTCCCCTGATCAGCGCCTGTCAGTCACTGATCACTGCCTGATAAACACGTGATCAGTGCCCGAACAGCCACGTCATCAGTGCATGCGCAGTCACGTGATCAGTGCATGATAGCCACGTGATCAGTGCGTGCACAGTCCCATGATCAGCGCCTGTCAGTCACTGATCATTGCCTGATAAACACGTGATCAGTGCATGATGAGCCATGTGATCAGTGCCCGATCAGCCACGTCATCAGTGCATGCGCAGTCACGTCATCAGTGCATGATAGCCACGTGATCAGTGCATGCTCAGTCACGTGATCTGGACTTGATCAGCCACGTGATCAGTGCCTGCAGAGTCACGTGATCAGGGCCTGCTGAGCTGCGTGATTCCTGCCGGCTCATCTGCATGACAATTGCCATCTGAGCTGCGTGATTCCTGTCGGCTCATCTGCTTGACAATTGCCAGCTGAGCTGCGTGATTCCTGCCTGGTCACGTGCTTGATTATTGCCAGTTGAGCAGCATGATTCGTCACTGCTGAGCTCCATGCTTATTGCCTGCTGATTGCGTGGTTCGTGTCTGCTCAGCTCTTTGAGTATTGCCTCCTGAGGTCCCTGTTCGGTCGCCACCTGCCGGGGACCAGCCCCAACTGATCCAGGGTATTCGAAGGAGAGATGGCCTAGGCGACTATTTATATGCTAATCAGAGATGTCAAGAATAATAGTATGAGGAGAGCTCAGTAGGAAAATTCGGTGGAGAAAAGAGACTGAGTAGCTTGGTTTACGCGGAAGACCAATCAAACTTCAAGACAAGAAGTTTGCACCACTTACGTAGGCCGCAGGCGCCCTCTCGAATAGCGAAAGGTGCCTCACCCTAGACACCTTCTCGAGTGGGTCTTAGCAGCCCAGGCATAATTAGTAAGCGTGGTGGGTTCCGCGCTCCAGATGGAGACTCAGCTGGAAGTTAAAGGGAAGAATGACAAGGAACTTTATGAATTGGAGCTGTAAGTTAACTCTTTGACAGAGAGAGCGAGATGGTGGTGGGGGACAGCCCCCAGTGAAATCAGAGGTGAGAGCACAAAGCAATACAGTAGGCAGACTCCGGTTTTTTTGGGGGGAGATGCTCGAGAATATCCGGGTGGACTCCTGAGGCTCGATCCCGCATTTGCGTATGCCGAGCCTCCTTCCTCATGACCTTTGTCCAGAGTGGAATGCCTCCCCGGCTCCCGGCACATGATCAGTGCATGCTCAGTCACGATATCAGTGCCTGCTCAGCCACGTGATCACTGACGGCACAGTCACGTGATCAGCGCCTCTCAGTCACGTGATCACCGTATGATAAACACGTGATCAGTGAACGACCAGCCACGTGATCACTGCATGCGCGGTCAGGTGGTCAGTTCCTGATCAGCCACCTGATCAGTGCGTGCACAGTCCCCTGATCAGCGCCTGTCAGTCACTGATCACTGCCTGATAAACACGTGATCAGTGCCCGAACAGCCACGTCATCAGTGCATGCGCAGTCACGTGATCAGTGCATGATAGCCACGTGATCAGTGCGTGCACAGTCCCATGATCAGCGCCTGTCAGTCACTGATCATTGCCTGATAAACACGTGATCAGTGCATGATGAGCCATGTGATCAGTGCCCGATCAGCCACGTCATCAGTGCATGCGCAGTCACGTCATCAGTGCATGATAGCCACGTGATCAGTGCATGCTCAGTCACGTGATCTGGACTTGATCAGCCACGTGATCAGTGCCTGCAGAGTCACGTGATCAGGGCCTGCTGAGCTGCGTGATTCCTGCCGGCTCATCTGCATGACAATTGCCAGCTGAGCTGCGTGATTCCTGTCGGCTCATCTGCTTGACAATTGCCAGCTGAGCTGCGTGATTCCTGCCTGGTCACGTGCTTGATTATTGCCAGTTGAGCAGCATGATTCGTCACTGCTGAGCTCCATGCTTATTGCCTGCTGATTGCGTGGTTCGTGTCTGCTCAGCTCTTTGAGTATTGCCTCCTGAGGTCCCTGTTCGGTCGCCACCTGCCGGGGACCAGCCCCAACTGATCCAGGGTATTCGAAGGAGAGATGGCCTAGGCGACTATTTATATGCTAATCAGAGATGTCAAGAATAATAGTATGAGGAGAGCTCAGTAGGAAAATTCGGTGGAGAAAAGAGACTGAGTAGCTTGGTTTACGCGGAAGACCAATCAAACTTCAAGACAAGAAGTTTGCACCACTTACGTAGGCCGCAGGCGCCCTCTCGAATAGCGAAAGGTGCCTCACCCTAGACACCTTCTCGAGTGGGTCTTAGCAGCCCAGGCATAATTAGTAAGCGTGGTGGGTTCCGCGCTCCAGATGGAGACTCAGCTGGAAGTTAAAGGGAAGAATGACAAGGAACTTTATGAATTGGAGCTGTAAGTTAACTCTTTGACAGAGAGAGCGAGATGGTGGTGGGGGACAGCCCCCAGTGAAATCAGAGGTGAGAGCACAAAGCAATACAGTAGGCAGACTCCGGTTTTTTTGGGGGGAGATGCTCGAGAATATCCGGGTGGACTCCTGAGGCTCGATCCCGCATTTGCGTATGCCGAGCCTCCTTCCTCATGACCTTTGTCCAGAGTGGAATGCCTCCCCGGCTCCCGGCACATGATCAGTGCATGCTCAGTCACGATATCAGTGCCTGCTCAGCCACGTGATCACTGACGGCACAGTCACGTGATCAGCGCCTCTCAGTCACGTGATCACCGTATGATAAACACGTGATCAGTGAACGACCAGCCACGTGATCACTGCATGCGCGGTCAGGTGGTCAGTTCCTGATCAGCCACCTGATCAGTGCGTGCACAGTCCCCTGATCAGCGCCTGTCAGTCACTGATCACTGCCTGATAAACACGTGATCAGTGCCCGAACAGCCACGTCATCAGTGCATGCGCAGTCACGTGATCAGTGCATGATAGCCACGTGATCAGTGCGTGCACAGTCCCATGATCAGCGCCTGTCAGTCACTGATCATTGCCTGATAAACACGTGATCAGTGCATGATGAGCCATGTGATCAGTGCCCGATCAGCCACGTCATCAGTGCATGCGCAGTCACGTCATCAGTGCATGATAGCCACGTGATCAGTGCATGCTCAGTCACGTGATCTGGACTTGATCAGCCACGTGATCAGTGCCTGCAGAGTCACGTGATCAGGGCCTGCTGAGCTGCGTGATTCCTGCCGGCTCATCTGCATGACAATTGCCAGCTGAGCTGCGTGATTCCTGTCGGCTCATCTGCTTGACAATTGCCAGCTGAGCTGCGTGATTCCTGCCTGGTCACGTGCTTGATTATTGCCAGTTGAGCAGCATGATTCGTCACTGCTGAGCTCCATGCTTATTGCCTGCTGATTGCGTGGTTCGTGTCTGCTCAGCTCTTTGAGTATTGCCTCCTGAGGTCCCTGTTCGGTCGCCACCTGCCGGGGACCAGCCCCAACTGATCCAGGGTATTCGAAGGAGAGATGGCCTAGGCGACTATTTATATGCTAATCAGAGATGTCAAGAATAATAGTATGAGGAGAGCTCAGTAGGAAAATTCGGTGGAGAAAAGAGACTGAGTAGCTTGGTTTACGCGGAAGACCAATCAAACTTCAAGACAAGAAGTTTGCACCACTTACGTAGGCCGCAGGCGCCCTCTCGAATAGCGAAAGGTGCCTCACCCTAGACACCTTCTCGAGTGGGTCTTAGCAGCCCAGGCATAATTAGTAAGCGTGGTGGGTTCCGCGCTCCAGATGGAGACTCAGCTGGAAGTTAAAGGGAAGAATGACAAGGAACTTTATGAATTGGAGCTGTAAGTTAACTCTTTGACAGAGAGAGCGAGATGGTGGTGGGGGACAGCCCCCAGTGAAATCAGAGGTGAGAGCACAAAGCAATACAGTAGGCAGACTCCGGTTTTTTTGGGGGAGATGCTCGAGAATATCCGGGTGGACTCCTGAGGCTCGATCCCGCATTTGCGTATGCCGAGCCTCCTTCCTCATGACCTTTGTCCAGAGTGGAATGCCTCCCCGGCTCCCGGCACATGATCAGTGCATGCTCAGTCACGATATCAGTGCCTGCTCAGCCACGTGATCACTGACGGCACAGTCACGTGATCAGCGCCTCTCAGTCACGTGATCACCGTATGATAAACACGTGATCAGTGAACGACCAGCCACGTGATCACTGCATGCGCGGTCAGGTGGTCAGTTCCTGATCAGCCACCTGATCAGTGCGTGCACAGTCCCCTGATCAGCGCCTGTCAGTCACTGATCACTGCCTGATAAACACGTGATCAGTGCCCGAACAGCCACGTCATCAGTGCATGCGCAGTCACGTGATCAGTGCATGATAGCCACGTGATCAGTGCGTGCACAGTCCCATGATCAGCGCCTGTCAGTCACTGATCATTGCCTGATAAACACGTGATCAGTGCATGATGAGCCATGTGATCAGTGCCCGATCAGCCACGTCATCAGTGCATGCGCAGTCACGTCATCAGTGCATGATAGCCACGTGATCAGTGCATGCTCAGTCACGTGATCTGGACTTGATCAGCCACGTGATCAGTGCCTGCAGAGTCACGTGATCAGGGCCTGCTGAGCTGCGTGATTCCTGCCGGCTCATCTGCATGACAATTGCCAGCTGAGCTGCGTGATTCCTGTCGGCTCATCTGCTTGACAATTGCCAGCTGAGCTGCGTGATTCCTGCCTGGTCACGTGCTTGATTATTGCCAGTTGAGCAGCATGATTCGTCACTGCTGAGCTCCATGCTTATTGCCTGCTGATTGCGTGGTTCGTGTCTGCTCAGCTCTTTGAGTATTGCCTCCTGAGGTCCCTGTTCGGTCGCCACCTGCCGGGGACCAGCCCCAACTGATCCAGGGTATTCGAAGGAGAGATGGCCTAGGCGACTATTTATATGCTAATCAGAGATGTCAAGAATAATAGTATGAGGAGAGCTCAGTAGGAAAATTCGGTGGAGAAAAGAGACTGAGTAGCTTGGTTTACGCGGAAGACCAATCAAACTTCAAGACAAGAAGTTTGCACCACTTACGTAGGCCGCAGGCGCCCTCTCGAATAGCGAAAGGTGCCTCACCCTAGACACCTTCTCGAGTGGGTCTTAGCAGCCCAGGCATAATTAGTAAGCGTGGTGGGTTCCGCGCTCCAGATGGAGACTCAGCTGGAAGTTAAAGGGAAGAATGACAAGGAACTTTATGAATTGGAGCTGTAAGTTAACTCTTTGACAGAGAGAGCGAGATGGTGGTGGGGGACAGCCCCCAGTGAAATCAGAGGTGAGAGCACAAAGCAATACAGTAGGCAGACTCCGGTTTTTTGGGGGGAGATGCTCGAGAATATCCGGGTGGACTCCTGAGGCTCGATCCCGCATTTGCGTATGCCGAGCCTCCTTCCTCATGACCTTTGTCCAGAGTGGAATGCCTCCCCGGCTCCCGGCACATGATCAGTGCATGCTCAGTCACGATATCAGTGCCTGCTCAGCCACGTGATCACTGACGGCACAGTCACGTGATCAGCGCCTCTCAGTCACGTGATCACCGTATGATAAACACGTGATCAGTGAACGACCAGCCACGTGATCACTGCATGCGCGGTCAGGTGGTCAGTTCCTGATCAGCCACCTGATCAGTGCGTGCACAGTCCACTGATCATGTCAGTCACGTCATCAGTGCCGTGATGCAGCCACGTGATCAGTGTCCCATGATCAGCCACTGTCATCAGTGCATGCTCAGTCACGTCATCAGTGTCACGATGATAGCCACGTGATCAGTGCATGCTCAGTCACGTGATCTGGACTTGATCAGCCACGTGATCAGTGCCTGCAGAGTCACGTGATCAGGGCCTGCTGAGCTGCGTGATTCCTGATTCCTCGGCTCATCTGCTTGACAATTGCCAGCTGAGCTGCGTGATTGCTTGATTATTGCCAGTTGAGCAGCATGATTCGTCACTGCTGAGCTCCATGCTTATTGCCTGCTGATTGCGTGGTTCGTGTCTGCTCAGCTCTTTGAGTATTGCCTCCTGAGGTCCCTGTTCGGTCGCCACCTGCCGGGGACCAGCCCCAACTGATCCAGGGTATTCGAAGGAGAGATGGCCTAGGCGACTATTTATATGCTAATCAGAGATGTCAAGAATAATAGTATGAGGAGAGCTCAGTAGGAAAATTCGGTGGAGAAAAGAGACTGAGTAGCTTGGTTTACGCGGAAGACCAATCAAACTTCAAGACAAGAAGTTTGCACCACTTACGTAGGCCGCAGGCGCCCTCTCGAATAGCGAAAGGTGCCTCACCCTAGACACCTTCTCGAGTGGGTCTTAGCAGCCCAGGCATAATTAGTAAGCGTGGTGGGTTCCGCGCTCCAGATGGAGACTCAGCTGGAAGTTAAAGGGAAGAATGACAAGGAACTTTATGAATTGGAGCTGTAAGTTAACTCTTTGACAGAGAGAGCGAGATGGTGGTGGGGGACAGCCCCCAGTGAAATCAGAGGTGAGAGCACAAAGCAATACAGTAGGCAGACTCCGGTTTTTTTGGGGGAGATGCTCGAGAATATCCGGGTGGACTCCTGAGGCTCGATCCCGCATTTGCGTATGCCGAGCCTCCTTCCTCATGACCTTTGTCCAGAGTGGAATGCCTCCCCGGCTCCCGGCACATGATCAGTGCATGCTCAGTCACGATATCAGTGCCTGCTCAGCCACGTGATCACTGACGGCACAGTCACGTGATCAGCGCCTCTCAGTCACGTGATCACCGTATGATAAACACGTGATCAGTGAACGACCAGCCACGTGATCACTGCATGCGCGGTCAGGTGGTCAGTTCCTGATCAGCCACCTGATCAGTGCGTGCACAGTCCCCTGATCAGCGCCTGTCAGTCACTGATCACTGCCTGATAAACACGTGATCAGTGCCCGAACAGCCACGTCATCAGTGCATGCGCAGTCACGTGATCAGTGCATGATAGCCACGTGATCAGTGCGTGCACAGTCCCATGATCAGCGCCTGTCAGTCACTGATCATTGCCTGATAAACACGTGATCAGTGCATGATGAGCCATGTGATCAGTGCCCGATCAGCCACGTCATCAGTGCATGCGCAGTCACGTCATCAGTGCATGATAGCCACGTGATCAGTGCATGCTCAGTCACGTGATCTGGACTTGATCAGCCACGTGATCAGTGCCTGCAGAGTCACGTGATCAGGGCCTGCTGAGCTGCGTGATTCCTGCCGGCTCATCTGCATGACAATTGCCAGCTGAGCTGCGTGATTCCTGTCGGCTCATCTGCTTGACAATTGCCAGCTGAGCTGCGTGATTCCTGCCTGGTCACGTGCTTGATTATTGCCAGTTGAGCAGCATGATTCGTCACTGCTGAGCTCCATGCTTATTGCCTGCTGATTGCGTGGTTCGTGTCTGCTCAGCTCTTTGAGTATTGCCTCCTGAGGTCCCTGTTCGGTCGCCACCTGCCGGGGACCAGCCCCAACTGATCCAGGGTATTCGAAGGAGAGATGGCCTAGGCGACTATTTATATGCTAATCAGAGATGTCAAGAATAATAGTATGAGGAGAGCTCAGTAGGAAAATTCGGTGGAGAAAAGAGACTGAGTAGCTTGGTTTACGCGGAAGACCAATCAAACTTCAAGACAAGAAGTTTGCACCACTTACGTAGGCCGCAGGCGCCCTCTCGAATAGCGAAAGGTGCCTCACCCTAGACACCTTCTCGAGTGGGTCTTAGCAGCCCAGGCATAATTAGTAAGCGTGGTGGGTTCCGCGCTCCAGATGGAGACTCAGCTGGAAGTTAAAGGGAAGAATGACAAGGAACTTTATGAATTGGAGCTGTAAGTTAACTCTTTGACAGAGAGAGCGAGATGGTGGTGGGGGACAGCCCCCAGTGAAATCAGAGGTGAGAGCACAAAGCAATACAGTAGGCAGACTCCGGTTTTTTTGGGGGAGATGCTCGAGAATATCCGGGTGGACTCCTGAGGCTCGATCCCGCATTTGCGTATGCCGAGCCTCCTTCCTCATGACCTTTGTCCAGAGTGGAATGCCTCCCCGGCTCCCGGCACATGATCAGTGCATGCTCAGTCACGATATCAGTGCCTGCTCAGCCACGTGATCACTGACGGCACAGTCACGTGATCAGCGCCTCTCAGTCACGTGATCACCGTATGATAAACACGTGATCAGTGAACGACCAGCCACGTGATCACTGCATGCGCGGTCAGGTGGTCAGTTCCTGATCAGCCACCTGATCAGTGCGTGCACAGTCCCCTGATCAGCGCCTGTCAGTCACTGATCACTGCCTGATAAACACGTGATCAGTGCCCGAACAGCCACGTCATCAGTGCATGCGCAGTCACGTGATCAGTGCATGATAGCCACGTGATCAGTGCGTGCACAGTCCCATGATCAGCGCCTGTCAGTCACTGATCATTGCCTGATAAACACGTGATCAGTGCATGATGAGCCATGTGATCAGTGCCCGATCAGCCACGTCATCAGTGCATGCGCAGTCACGTCATCAGTGCATGATAGCCACGTGATCAGTGCATGCTCAGTCACGTGATCTGGACTTGATCAGCCACGTGATCAGTGCCTGCAGAGTCACGTGATCAGGGCCTGCTGAGCTGCGTGATTCCTGCCGGCTCATCTGCATGACAATTGCCAGCTGAGCTGCGTGATTCCTGTCGGCTCATCTGCTTGACAATTGCCAGCTGAGCTGCGTGATTCCTGCCTGGTCACGTGCTTGATTATTGCCAGTTGAGCAGCATGATTCGTCACTGCTGAGCTCCATGCTTATTGCCTGCTGATTGCGTGGTTCGTGTCTGCTCAGCTCTTTGAGTATTGCCTCCTGAGGTCCCTGTTCGGTCGCCACCTGCCGGGGACCAGCCCCAACTGATCCAGGGTATTCGAAGGAGAGATGGCCTAGGCGACTATTTATATGCTAATCAGAGATGTCAAGAATAATAGTATGAGGAGAGCTCAGTAGGAAAATTCGGTGGAGAAAAGAGACTGAGTAGCTTGGTTTACGCGGAAGACCAATCAAACTTCAAGACAAGAAGTTTGCACCACTTACGTAGGCCGCAGGCGCCCTCTCGAATAGCGAAAGGTGCCTCACCCTAGACACCTTCTCGAGTGGGTCTTAGCAGCCCAGGCATAATTAGTAAGCGTGGTGGGTTCCGCGCTCCAGATGGAGACTCAGCTGGAAGTTAAAGGGAAGAATGACAAGGAACTTTATGAATTGGAGCTGTAAGTTAACTCTTTGACAGAGAGAGCGAGATGGTGGTGGGGGACAGCCCCCAGTGAAATCAGAGGTGAGAGCACAAAGCAATACAGTAGGCAGACTCCGGTTTTTTTGGGGGAGATGCTCGAGAATATCCGGGTGGACTCCTGAGGCTCGATCCCGCATTTGCGTATGCCGAGCCTCCTTCCTCATGACCTTTGTCCAGAGTGGAATGCCTCCCCGGCTCCCGGCACATGATCAGTGCATGCTCAGTCACGATATCAGTGCCTGCTCAGCCACGTGATCACTGACGGCACAGTCACGTGATCAGCGCCTCTCAGTCACGTGATCACCGTATGATAAACACGTGATCAGTGAACGACCAGCCACGTGATCACTGCATGCGCGGTCAGGTGGTCAGTTCCTGATCAGCCACCTGATCAGTGCGTGCACAGTCCCCTGATCAGCGCCTGTCAGTCACTGATCACTGCCTGATAAACACGTGATCAGTGCCCGAACAGCCACGTCATCAGTGCATGCGCAGTCACGTGATCAGTGCATGATAGCCACGTGATCAGTGCGTGCACAGTCCCATGATCAGCGCCTGTCAGTCACTGATCATTGCCTGATAAACACGTGATCAGTGCATGATGAGCCATGTGATCAGTGCCCGATCAGCCACGTCATCAGTGCATGCGCAGTCACGTCATCAGTGCATGATAGCCACGTGATCAGTGCATGCTCAGTCACGTGATCTGGACTTGATCAGCCACGTGATCAGTGCCTGCAGAGTCACGTGATCAGGGCCTGCTGAGCTGCGTGATTCCTGCCGGCTCATCTGCATGACAATTGCCATCTGAGCTGCGTGATTCCTGTCGGCTCATCTGCTTGACAATTGCCAGCTGAGCTGCGTGATTCCTGCCTGGTCACGTGCTTGATTATTGCCAGTTGAGCAGCATGATTCGTCACTGCTGAGCTCCATGCTTATTGCCTGCTGATTGCGTGGTTCGTGTCTGCTCAGCTCTTTGAGTATTGCCTCCTGAGGTCCCTGTTCGGTCGCCACCTGCCGGGGACCAGCCCCAACTGATCCAGGGTATTCGAAGGAGAGATGGCCTAGGCGACTATTTATATGCTAATCAGAGATGTCAAGAATAATAGTATGAGGAGAGCTCAGTAGGAAAATTCGGTGGAGAAAAGAGACTGAGTAGCTTGGTTTACGCGGAAGACCAATCAAACTTCAAGACAAGAAGTTTGCACCACTTACGTAGGCCGCAGGCGCCCTCTCGAATAGCGAAAGGTGCCTCACCCTAGACACCTTCTCGAGTGGGTCTTAGCAGCCCAGGCATAATTAGTAAGCGTGGTGGGTTCCGCGCTCCAGATGGAGACTCAGCTGGAAGTTAAAGGGAAGAATGACAAGGAACTTTATGAATTGGAGCTGTAAGTTAACTCTTTGACAGAGAGAGCGAGATGGTGGTGGGGGACAGCCCCCAGTGAAATCAGAGGTGAGAGCACAAAGCAATACAGTAGGCAGACTCCGGTTTTTTTGGGGGAGATGCTCGAGAATATCCGGGTGGACTCCTGAGGCTCGATCCCGCATTTGCGTATGCCGAGCCTCCTTCCTCATGACCTTTGTCCAGAGTGGAATGCCTCCCCGGCTCCCGGCACATGATCAGTGCATGCTCAGTCACGATATCAGTGCCTGCTCAGCCACGTGATCACTGACGGCACAGTCACGTGATCAGCGCCTCTCAGTCACGTGATCACCGTATGATAAACACGTGATCAGTGAACGACCAGCCACGTGATCACTGCATGCGCGGTCAGGTGGTCAGTTCCTGATCAGCCACCTGATCAGTGCGTGCACAGTCCCCTGATCAGCGCCTGTCAGTCACTGATCACTGCCTGATAAACACGTGATCAGTGCCCGAACAGCCACGTCATCAGTGCATGCGCAGTCACGTGATCAGTGCATGATAGCCACGTGATCAGTGCGTGCACAGTCCCATGATCAGCGCCTGTCAGTCACTGATCATTGCCTGATAAACACGTGATCAGTGCATGATGAGCCATGTGATCAGTGCCCGATCAGCCACGTCATCAGTGCATGCGCAGTCACGTCATCAGTGCATGATAGCCACGTGATCAGTGCATGCTCAGTCACGTGATCTGGACTTGATCAGCCACGTGATCAGTGCCTGCAGAGTCACGTGATCAGGGCCTGCTGAGCTGCGTGATTCCTGCCGGCTCATCTGCATGACAATTGCCAGCTGAGCTGCGTGATTCCTGTCGGCTCATCTGCTTGACAATTGCCAGCTGAGCTGCGTGATTCCTGCCTGGTCACGTGCTTGATTATTGCCAGTTGAGCAGCATGATTCGTCACTGCTGAGCTCCATGCTTATTGCCTGCTGATTGCGTGGTTCGTGTCTGCTCAGCTCTTTGAGTATTGCCTCCTGAGGTCCCTGTTCGGTCGCCACCTGCCGGGGACCAGCCCCAACTGATCCAGGGTATTCGAAGGAGAGATGGCCTAGGCGACTATTTATATGCTAATCAGAGATGTCAAGAATAATAGTATGAGGAGAGCTCAGTAGGAAAATTCGGTGGAGAAAAGAGACTGAGTAGCTTGGTTTACGCGGAAGACCAATCAAACTTCAAGACAAGAAGTTTGCACCACTTACGTAGGCCGCAGGCGCCCTCTCGAATAGCGAAAGGTGCCTCACCCTAGACACCTTCTCGAGTGGGTCTTAGCAGCCCAGGCATAATTAGTAAGCGTGGTGGGTTCCGCGCTCCAGATGGAGACTCAGCTGGAAGTTAAAGGGAAGAATGACAAGGAACTTTATGAATTGGAGCTGTAAGTTAACTCTTTGACAGAGAGAGCGAGATGGTGGTGGGGGACAGCCCCCAGTGAAATCAGAGGTGAGAGCACAAAGCAATACAGTAGGCAGACTCCGGTTTTTTGGGGGGAGATGCTCGAGAATATCCGGGTGGACTCCTGAGGCTCGATCCCGCATTTGCGTATGCCGAGCCTCCTTCCTCATGACCTTTGTCCAGAGTGGAATGCCTCCCCGGCTCCCGGCACATGATCAGTGCATGCTCAGTCACGATATCAGTGCCTGCTCAGCCACGTGATCACTGACGGCACAGTCACGTGATCAGCGCCTCTCAGTCACGTGATCACCGTATGATAAACACGTGATCAGTGAACGACCAGCCACGTGATCACTGCATGCGCGGTCAGGTGGTCAGTTCCTGATCAGCCACCTGATCAGTGCGTGCACAGTCCCCTGATCAGCGCCTGTCAGTCACTGATCACTGCCTGATAAACACGTGATCAGTGCCCGAACAGCCACGTCATCAGTGCATGCGCAGTCACGTGATCAGTGCATGATAGCCACGTGATCAGTGCGTGCACAGTCCCATGATCAGCGCCTGTCAGTCACTGATCATTGCCTGATAAACACGTGATCAGTGCATGATGAGCCATGTGATCAGTGCCCGATCAGCCACGTCATCAGTGCATGCGCAGTCACGTCATCAGTGCATGATAGCCACGTGATCAGTGCATGCTCAGTCACGTGATCTGGACTTGATCAGCCACGTGATCAGTGCCTGCAGAGTCACGTGATCAGGGCCTGCTGAGCTGCGTGATTCCTGCCGGCTCATCTGCATGACAATTGCCAGCTGAGCTGCGTGATTCCTGTCGGCTCATCTGCTTGACAATTGCCAGCTGAGCTGCGTGATTCCTGCCTGGTCACGTGCTTGATTATTGCCAGTTGAGCAGCATGATTCGTCACTGCTGAGCTCCATGCTTATTGCCTGCTGATTGCGTGGTTCGTGTCTGCTCAGCTCTTTGAGTATTGCCTCCTGAGGTCCCTGTTCGGTCGCCACCTGCCGGGGACCAGCCCCAACTGATCCAGGGTATTCGAAGGAGAGATGGCCTAGGCGACTATTTATATGCTAATCAGAGATGTCAAGAATAATAGTATGAGGAGAGCTCAGTAGGAAAATTCGGTGGAGAAAAGAGACTGAGTAGCTTGGTTTACGCGGAAGACCAATCAAACTTCAAGACAAGAAGTTTGCACCACTTACGTAGGCCGCAGGCGCCCTCTCGAATAGCGAAAGGTGCCTCACCCTAGACACCTTCTCGAGTGGGTCTTAGCAGCCCAGGCATAATTAGTAAGCGTGGTGGGTTCCGCGCTCCAGATGGAGACTCAGCTGGAAGTTAAAGGGAAGAATGACAAGGAACTTTATGAATTGGAGCTGTAAGTTAACTCTTTGACAGAGAGAGCGAGATGGTGGTGGGGGACAGCCCCCAGTGAAATCAGAGGTGAGAGCACAAAGCAATACAGTAGGCAGACTCCGGTTTTTTTGGGGGAGATGCTCGAGAATATCCGGGTGGACTCCTGAGGCTCGATCCCGCATTTGCGTATGCCGAGCCTCCTTCCTCATGACCTTTGTCCAGAGTGGAATGCCTCCCCGGCTCCCGGCACATGATCAGTGCATGCTCAGTCACGATATCAGTGCCTGCTCAGCCACGTGATCACTGACGGCACAGTCACGTGATCAGCGCCTCTCAGTCACGTGATCACCGTATGATAAACACGTGATCAGTGAACGACCAGCCACGTGATCACTGCATGCGCGGTCAGGTGGTCAGTTCCTGATCAGCCACCTGATCAGTGCGTGCACAGTCCCCTGATCAGCGCCTGTCAGTCACTGATCACTGCCTGATAAACACGTGATCAGTGCCCGAACAGCCACGTCATCAGTGCATGCGCAGTCACGTGATCAGTGCATGATAGCCACGTGATCAGTGCGTGCACAGTCCCATGATCAGCGCCTGTCAGTCACTGATCATTGCCTGATAAACACGTGATCAGTGCATGATGAGCCATGTGATCAGTGCCCGATCAGCCACGTCATCAGTGCATGCGCAGTCACGTCATCAGTGCATGATAGCCACGTGATCAGTGCATGCTCAGTCACGTGATCTGGACTTGATCAGCCACGTGATCAGTGCCTGCAGAGTCACGTGATCAGGGCCTGCTGAGCTGCGTGATTCCTGCCGGCTCATCTGCATGACAATTGCCAGCTGAGCTGCGTGATTCCTGTCGGCTCATCTGCTTGACAATTGCCAGCTGAGCTGCGTGATTCCTGCCTGGTCACGTGCTTGATTATTGCCAGTTGAGCAGCATGATTCGTCACTGCTGAGCTCCATGCTTATTGCCTGCTGATTGCGTGGTTCGTGTCTGCTCAGCTCTTTGAGTATTGCCTCCTGAGGTCCCTGTTCGGTCGCCACCTGCCGGGGACCAGCCCCAACTGATCCAGGGTATTCGAAGGAGAGATGGCCTAGGCGACTATTTATATGCTAATCAGAGATGTCAAGAATAATAGTATGAGGAGAGCTCAGTAGGAAAATTCGGTGGAGAAAAGAGACTGAGTAGCTTGGTTTACGCGGAAGACCAATCAAACTTCAAGACAAGAAGTTTGCACCACTTACGTAGGCCGCAGGCGCCCTCTCGAATAGCGAAAGGTGCCTCACCCTAGACACCTTCTCGAGTGGGTCTTAGCAGCCCAGGCATAATTAGTAAGCGTGGTGGGTTCCGCGCTCCAGATGGAGACTCAGCTGGAAGTTAAAGGGAAGAATGACAAGGAACTTTATGAATTGGAGCTGTAAGTTAACTCTTTGACAGAGAGAGCGAGATGGTGGTGGGGGACAGCCCCCAGTGAAATCAGAGGTGAGAGCACAAAGCAATACAGTAGGCAGACTCCGGTTTTTTTGGGGGGAGATGCTCGAGAATATCCGGGTGGACTCCTGAGGCTCGATCCCGCATTTGCGTATGCCGAGCCTCCTTCCTCATGACCTTTGTCCAGAGTGGAATGCCTCCCCGGCTCCCGGCACATGATCAGTGCATGCTCAGTCACGATATCAGTGCCTGCTCAGCCACGTGATCACTGACGGCACAGTCACGTGATCAGCGCCTCTCAGTCACGTGATCACCGTATGATAAACACGTGATCAGTGAACGACCAGCCACGTGATCACTGCATGCGCGGTCAGGTGGTCAGTTCCTGATCAGCCACCTGATCAGTGCGTGCACAGTCCCCTGATCAGCGCCTGTCAGTCACTGATCACTGCCTGATAAACACGTGATCAGTGCCCGAACAGCCACGTCATCAGTGCATGCGCAGTCACGTGATCAGTGCATGATAGCCACGTGATCAGTGCGTGCACAGTCCCATGATCAGCGCCTGTCAGTCACTGATCATTGCCTGATAAACACGTGATCAGTGCATGATGAGCCATGTGATCAGTGCCCGATCAGCCACGTCATCAGTGCATGCGCAGTCACGTCATCAGTGCATGATAGCCACGTGATCAGTGCATGCTCAGTCACGTGATCTGGACTTGATCAGCCACGTGATCAGTGCCTGCAGAGTCACGTGATCAGGGCCTGCTGAGCTGCGTGATTCCTGCCGGCTCATCTGCATGACAATTGCCAGCTGAGCTGCGTGATTCCTGTCGGCTCATCTGCTTGACAATTGCCAGCTGAGCTGCGTGATTCCTGCCTGGTCACGTGCTTGATTATTGCCAGTTGAGCAGCATGATTCGTCACTGCTGAGCTCCATGCTTATTGCCTGCTGATTGCGTGGTTCGTGTCTGCTCAGCTCTTTGAGTATTGCCTCCTGAGGTCCCTGTTCGGTCGCCACCTGCCGGGGACCAGCCCCAACTGATCCAGGGTATTCGAAGGAGAGATGGCCTAGGCGACTATTTATATGCTAATCAGAGATGTCAAGAATAATAGTATGAGGAGAGCTCAGTAGGAAAATTCGGTGGAGAAAAGAGACTGAGTAGCTTGGTTTACGCGGAAGACCAATCAAACTTCAAGACAAGAAGTTTGCACCACTTACGTAGGCCGCAGGCGCCCTCTCGAATAGCGAAAGGTGCCTCACCCTAGACACCTTCTCGAGTGGGTCTTAGCAGCCCAGGCATAATTAGTAAGCGTGGTGGGTTCCGCGCTCCAGATGGAGACTCAGCTGGAAGTTAAAGGGAAGAATGACAAGGAACTTTATGAATTGGAGCTGTAAGTTAACTCTTTGACAGAGAGAGCGAGATGGTGGTGGGGGACAGCCCCCAGTGAAATCAGAGGTGAGAGCACAAAGCAATACAGTAGGCAGACTCCGGTTTTTTTGGGGGAGATGCTCGAGAATATCCGGGTGGACTCCTGAGGCTCGATCCCGCATTTGCGTATGCCGAGCCTCCTTCCTCATGACCTTTGTCCAGAGTGGAATGCCTCCCCGGCTCCCGGCACATGATCAGTGCATGCTCAGTCACGATATCAGTGCCTGCTCAGCCACGTGATCACTGACGGCACAGTCACGTGATCAGCGCCTCTCAGTCACGTGATCACCGTATGATAAACACGTGATCAGTGAACGACCAGCCACGTGATCACTGCATGCGCGGTCAGGTGGTCAGTTCCTGATCAGCCACCTGATCAGTGCGTGCACAGTCCCCTGATCAGCGCCTGTCAGTCACTGATCACTGCCTGATAAACACGTGATCAGTGCCCGAACAGCCACGTCATCAGTGCATGCGCAGTCACGTGATCAGTGCATGATAGCCACGTGATCAGTGCGTGCACAGTCCCATGATCAGCGCCTGTCAGTCACTGATCATTGCCTGATAAACACGTGATCAGTGCATGATGAGCCATGTGATCAGTGCCCGATCAGCCACGTCATCAGTGCATGCGCAGTCACGTCATCAGTGCATGATAGCCACGTGATCAGTGCATGCTCAGTCACGTGATCTGGACTTGATCAGCCACGTGATCAGTGCCTGCAGAGTCACGTGATCAGGGCCTGCTGAGCTGCGTGATTCCTGCCGGCTCATCTGCATGACAATTGCCAGCTGAGCTGCGTGATTCCTGTCGGCTCATCTGCTTGACAATTGCCAGCTGAGCTGCGTGATTCCTGCCTGGTCACGTGCTTGATTATTGCCAGTTGAGCAGCATGATTCGTCACTGCTGAGCTCCATGCTTATTGCCTGCTGATTGCGTGGTTCGTGTCTGCTCAGCTCTTTGAGTATTGCCTCCTGAGGTCCCTGTTCGGTCGCCACCTGCCGGGGACCAGCCCCAACTGATCCAGGGTATTCGAAGGAGAGATGGCCTAGGCGACTATTTATATGCTAATCAGAGATGTCAAGAATAATAGTATGAGGAGAGCTCAGTAGGAAAATTCGGTGGAGAAAAGAGACTGAGTAGCTTGGTTTACGCGGAAGACCAATCAAACTTCAAGACAAGAAGTTTGCACCACTTACGTAGGCCGCAGGCGCCCTCTCGAATAGCGAAAGGTGCCTCACCCTAGACACCTTCTCGAGTGGGTCTTAGCAGCCCAGGCATAATTAGTAAGCGTGGTGGGTTCCGCGCTCCAGATGGAGACTCAGCTGGAAGTTAAAGGGAAGAATGACAAGGAACTTTATGAATTGGAGCTGTAAGTTAACTCTTTGACAGAGAGAGCGAGATGGTGGTGGGGGACAGCCCCCAGTGAAATCAGAGGTGAGAGCACAAAGCAATACAGTAGGCAGACTCCGGTTTTTTGGGGGGAGATGCTCGAGAATATCCGGGTGGACTCCTGAGGCTCGATCCCGCATTTGCGTATGCCGAGCCTCCTTCCTCATGACCTTTGTCCAGAGTGGAATGCCTCCCCGGCTCCCGGCACATGATCAGTGCATGCTCAGTCACGATATCAGTGCCTGCTCAGCCACGTGATCACTGACGGCACAGTCACGTGATCAGCGCCTCTCAGTCACGTGATCACCGTATGATAAACACGTGATCAGTGAACGACCAGCCACGTGATCACTGCATGCGCGGTCAGGTGGTCAGTTCCTGATCAGCCACCTGATCAGTGCGTGCACAGTCCCCTGATCAGCGCCTGTCAGTCACTGATCACTGCCTGATAAACACGTGATCAGTGCCCGAACAGCCACGTCATCAGTGCATGCGCAGTCACGTGATCAGTGCATGATAGCCACGTGATCAGTGCGTGCACAGTCCCATGATCAGCGCCTGTCAGTCACTGATCATTGCCTGATAAACACGTGATCAGTGCATGATGAGCCATGTGATCAGTGCCCGATCAGCCACGTCATCAGTGCATGCGCAGTCACGTCATCAGTGCATGATAGCCACGTGATCAGTGCATGCTCAGTCACGTGATCTGGACTTGATCAGCCACGTGATCAGTGCCTGCAGAGTCACGTGATCAGGGCCTGCTGAGCTGCGTGATTCCTGCCGGCTCATCTGCATGACAATTGCCAGCTGAGCTGCGTGATTCCTGTCGGCTCATCTGCTTGACAATTGCCAGCTGAGCTGCGTGATTCCTGCCTGGTCACGTGCTTGATTATTGCCAGTTGAGCAGCATGATTCGTCACTGCTGAGCTCCATGCTTATTGCCTGCTGATTGCGTGGTTCGTGTCTGCTCAGCTCTTTGAGTATTGCCTCCTGAGGTCCCTGTTCGGTCGCCACCTGCCGGGGACCAGCCCCAACTGATCCAGGGTATTCGAAGGAGAGATGGCCTAGGCGACTATTTATATGCTAATCAGAGATGTCAAGAATAATAGTATGAGGAGAGCTCAGTAGGAAAATTCGGTGGAGAAAAGAGACTGAGTAGCTTGGTTTACGCGGAAGACCAATCAAACTTCAAGACAAGAAGTTTGCACCACTTACGTAGGCCGCAGGCGCCCTCTCGAATAGCGAAAGGTGCCTCACCCTAGACACCTTCTCGAGTGGGTCTTAGCAGCCCAGGCATAATTAGTAAGCGTGGTGGGTTCCGCGCTCCAGATGGAGACTCAGCTGGAAGTTAAAGGGAAGAATGACAAGGAACTTTATGAATTGGAGCTGTAAGTTAACTCTTTGACAGAGAGAGCGAGATGGTGGTGGGGGACAGCCCCCAGTGAAATCAGAGGTGAGAGCACAAAGCAATACAGTAGGCAGACTCCGGTTTTTTGGGGGGAGATGCTCGAGAATATCCGGGTGGACTCCTGAGGCTCGATCCCGCATTTGCGTATGCCGAGCCTCCTTCCTCATGACCTTTGTCCAGAGTGGAATGCCTCCCCGGCTCCCGGCACATGATCAGTGCATGCTCAGTCACGATATCAGTGCCTGCTCAGCCACGTGATCACTGACGGCACAGTCACGTGATCAGCGCCTCTCAGTCACGTGATCACCGTATGATAAACACGTGATCAGTGAACGACCAGCCACGTGATCACTGCATGCGCGGTCAGGTGGTCAGTTCCTGATCAGCCACCTGATCAGTGCGTGCACAGTCCCCTGATCAGCGCCTGTCAGTCACTGATCACTGCCTGATAAACACGTGATCAGTGCCCGAACAGCCACGTCATCAGTGCATGCGCAGTCACGTGATCAGTGCATGATAGCCACGTGATCAGTGCGTGCACAGTCCCATGATCAGCGCCTGTCAGTCACTGATCATTGCCTGATAAACACGTGATCAGTGCATGATGAGCCATGTGATCAGTGCCCGATCAGCCACGTCATCAGTGCATGCGCAGTCACGTCATCAGTGCATGATAGCCACGTGATCAGTGCATGCTCAGTCACGTGATCTGGACTTGATCAGCCACGTGATCAGTGCCTGCAGACACTGCTGAGCTGCGTGAGGCTCATCTGCTTGACAATTGCCAGCTGAGCTGCGTGATTCCTGCCTGGTCACGTGCTTGATTATTGCCAGTTGAGCAGCATGATTCGTCACTGCTGAGCTCCATGCTTATTGCCTGCTGATTGCGTGGTTCGTGTCTGCTCAGCTCTTTGAGTATTGCCTCCTGAGGTCCCTGTTCGGTCGCCACCTGCCGGGGACCAGCCCCAACTGATCCAGGGTATTCGAAGGAGAGATGGCCTAGGCGACTATTTATATGCTAATCAGAGATGTCAAGAATAATAGTATGAGGAGAGCTCAGTAGGAAAATTCGGTGGAGAAAAGAGACTGAGTAGCTTGGTTTACGCGGAAGACCAATCAAACTTCAAGACAAGAAGTTTGCACCACTTACGTAGGCCGCAGGCGCCCTCTCGAATAGCGAAAGGTGCCTCACCCTAGACACCTTCTCGAGTGGGTCTTAGCAGCCCAGGCATAATTAGTAAGCGTGGTGGGTTCCGCGCTCCAGATGGAGACTCAGCTGGAAGTTAAAGGGAAGAATGACAAGGAACTTTATGAATTGGAGCTGTAAGTTAACTCTTTGACAGAGAGAGCGAGATGGTGGTGGGGGACAGCCCCCAGTGAAATCAGAGGTGAGAGCACAAAGCAATACAGTAGGCAGACTCCGGTTTTTTGGGGGGAGATGCTCGAGAATATCCGGGTGGACTCCTGAGGCTCGATCCCGCATTTGCGTATGCCGAGCCTCCTTCCTCATGACCTTTGTCCAGAGTGGAATGCCTCCCCGGCTCCCGGCACATGATCAGTGCATGCTCAGTCACGATATCAGTGCCTGCTCAGCCACGTGATCACTGACGGCACAGTCACGTGATCAGCGCCTCTCAGTCACGTGATCACCGTATGATAAACACGTGATCAGTGAACGACCAGCCACGTGATCACTGCATGCGCGGTCAGGTGGTCAGTTCCTGATCAGCCACCTGATCAGTGCGTGCACAGTCCCCTGATCAGCGCCTGTCAGTCACTGATCACTGCCTGATAAACACGTGATCAGTGCCCGAACAGCCACGTCATCAGTGCATGCGCAGTCACGTGATCAGTGCATGATAGCCACGTGATCAGTGCGTGCACAGTCCCATGATCAGCGCCTGTCAGTCACTGATCATTGCCTGATAAACACGTGATCAGTGCATGATGAGCCATGTGATCAGTGCCCGATCAGCCACGTCATCAGTGCATGCGCAGTCACGTCATCAGTGCATGATAGCCACGTGATCAGTGCATGCTCAGTCACGTGATCTGGACTTGATCAGCCACGTGATCAGTGCCTGCAGAGTCACGTGATCAGGGCCTGCTGAGCTGCGTGATTCCTGCCGGCTCATCTGCATGACAATTGCCAGCTGAGCTGCGTGATTCCTGTCGGCTCATCTGCTTGACAATTGCCAGCTGAGCTGCGTGATTCCTGCCTGGTCACGTGCTTGATTATTGCCAGTTGAGCAGCATGATTCGTCACTGCTGAGCTCCATGCTTATTGCCTGCTGATTGCGTGGTTCGTGTCTGCTCAGCTCTTTGAGTATTGCCTCCTGAGGTCCCTGTTCGGTCGCCACCTGCCGGGGACCAGCCCCAACTGATCCAGGGTATTCGAAGGAGAGATGGCCTAGGCGACTATTTATATGCTAATCAGAGATGTCAAGAATAATAGTATGAGGAGAGCTCAGTAGGAAAATTCGGTGGAGAAAAGAGACTGAGTAGCTTGGTTTACGCGGAAGACCAATCAAACTTCAAGACAAGAAGTTTGCACCACTTACGTAGGCCGCAGGCGCCCTCTCGAATAGCGAAAGGTGCCTCACCCTAGACACCTTCTCGAGTGGGTCTTAGCAGCCCAGGCATAATTAGTAAGCGTGGTGGGTTCCGCGCTCCAGATGGAGACTCAGCTGGAAGTTAAAGGGAAGAATGACAAGGAACTTTATGAATTGGAGCTGTAAGTTAACTCTTTGACAGAGAGAGCGAGATGGTGGTGGGGGACAGCCCCCAGTGAAATCAGAGGTGAGAGCACAAAGCAATACAGTAGGCAGACTCCGGTTTTTTGGGGGGAGATGCTCGAGAATATCCGGGTGGACTCCTGAGGCTCGATCCCGCATTTGCGTATGCCGAGCCTCCTTCCTCATGACCTTTGTCCAGAGTGGAATGCCTCCCCGGCTCCCGGCACATGATCAGTGCATGCTCAGTCACGATATCAGTGCCTGCTCAGCCACGTGATCACTGACGGCACAGTCACGTGATCAGCGCCTCTCAGTCACGTGATCACCGTATGATAAACACGTGATCAGTGAACGACCAGCCACGTGATCACTGCATGCGCGGTCAGGTGGTCAGTTCCTGATCAGCCACCTGATCAGTGCGTGCACAGTCCCCTGATCAGCGCCTGTCAGTCACTGATCACTGCCTGATAAACACGTGATCAGTGCCCGAACAGCCACGTCATCAGTGCATGCGCAGTCACGTGATCAGTGCATGATAGCCACGTGATCAGTGCGTGCACAGTCCCATGATCAGCGCCTGTCAGTCACTGATCATTGCCTGATAAACACGTGATCAGTGCATGATGAGCCATGTGATCAGTGCCCGATCAGCCACGTCATCAGTGCATGCGCAGTCACGTCATCAGTGCATGATAGCCACGTGATCAGTGCATGCTCAGTCACGTGATCTGGACTTGATCAGCCACGTGATCAGTGCCTGCAGAGTCACGTGATCAGGGCCTGCTGAGCTGCGTGATTCCTGCCGGCTCATCTGCATGACAATTGCCAGCTGAGCTGCGTGATTCCTGTCGGCTCATCTGCTTGACAATTGCCAGCTGAGCTGCGTGATTCCTGCCTGGTCACGTGCTTGATTATTGCCAGTTGAGCAGCATGATTCGTCACTGCTGAGCTCCATGCTTATTGCCTGCTGATTGCGTGGTTCGTGTCTGCTCAGCTCTTTGAGTATTGCCTCCTGAGGTCCCTGTTCGGTCGCCACCTGCCGGGGACCAGCCCCAACTGATCCAGGGTATTCGAAGGAGAGATGGCCTAGGCGACTATTTATATGCTAATCAGAGATGTCAAGAATAATAGTATGAGGAGAGCTCAGTAGGAAAATTCGGTGGAGAAAAGAGACTGAGTAGCTTGGTTTACGCGGAAGACCAATCAAACTTCAAGACAAGAAGTTTGCACCACTTACGTAGGCCGCAGGCGCCCTCTCGAATAGCGAAAGGTGCCTCACCCTAGACACCTTCTCGAGTGGGTCTTAGCAGCCCAGGCATAATTAGTAAGCGTGGTGGGTTCCGCGCTCCAGATGGAGACTCAGCTGGAAGTTAAAGGGAAGAATGACAAGGAACTTTATGAATTGGAGCTGTAAGTTAACTCTTTGACAGAGAGAGCGAGATGGTGGTGGGGGACAGCCCCCAGTGAAATCAGAGGTGAGAGCACAAAGCAATACAGTAGGCAGACTCCGGTTTTTTTGGGGGGAGATGCTCGAGAATATCCGGGTGGACTCCTGAGGCTCGATCCCGCATTTGCGTATGCCGAGCCTCCTTCCTCATGACCTTTGTCCAGAGTGGAATGCCTCCCCGGCTCCCGGCACATGATCAGTGCATGCTCAGTCACGATATCAGTGCCTGCTCAGCCACGTGATCACTGACGGCACAGTCACGTGATCAGCGCCTCTCAGTCACGTGATCACCGTATGATAAACACGTGATCAGTGAACGACCAGCCACGTGATCACTGCATGCGCGGTCAGGTGGTCAGTTCCTGATCAGCCACCTGATCAGTGCGTGCACAGTCCCCTGATCAGCGCCTGTCAGTCACTGATCACTGCCTGATAAACACGTGATCAGTGCCCGAACAGCCACGTCATCAGTGCATGCGCAGTCACGTGATCAGTGCATGATAGCCACGTGATCAGTGCGTGCACAGTCCCATGATCAGCGCCTGTCAGTCACTGATCATTGCCTGATAAACACGTGATCAGTGCATGATGAGCCATGTGATCAGTGCCCGATCAGCCACGTCATCAGTGCATGCGCAGTCACGTCATCAGTGCATGATAGCCACGTGATCAGTGCATGCTCAGTCACGTGATCTGGACTTGATCAGCCACGTGATCAGTGCCTGCAGAGTCACGTGATCAGGGCCTGCTGAGCTGCGTGATTCCTGCCGGCTCATCTGCATGACAATTGCCAGCTGAGCTGCGTGATTCCTGTCGGCTCATCTGCTTGACAATTGCCAGCTGAGCTGCGTGATTCCTGCCTGGTCACGTGCTTGATTATTGCCAGTTGAGCAGCATGATTCGTCACTGCTGAGCTCCATGCTTATTGCCTGCTGATTGCGTGGTTCGTGTCTGCTCAGCTCTTTGAGTATTGCCTCCTGAGGTCCCTGTTCGGTCGCCACCTGCCGGGGACCAGCCCCAACTGATCCAGGGTATTCGAAGGAGAGATGGCCTAGGCGACTATTTATATGCTAATCAGAGATGTCAAGAATAATAGTATGAGGAGAGCTCAGTAGGAAAATTCGGTGGAGAAAAGAGACTGAGTAGCTTGGTTTACGCGGAAGACCAATCAAACTTCAAGACAAGAAGTTTGCACCACTTACGTAGGCCGCAGGCGCCCTCTCGAATAGCGAAAGGTGCCTCACCCTAGACACCTTCTCGAGTGGGTCTTAGCAGCCCAGGCATAATTAGTAAGCGTGGTGGGTTCCGCGCTCCAGATGGAGACTCAGCTGGAAGTTAAAGGGAAGAATGACAAGGAACTTTATGAATTGGAGCTGTAAGTTAACTCTTTGACAGAGAGAGCGAGATGGTGGTGGGGGACAGCCCCCAGTGAAATCAGAGGTGAGAGCACAAAGCAATACAGTAGGCAGACTCCGGTTTTTTTGGGGGGAGATGCTCGAGAATATCCGGGTGGACTCCTGAGGCTCGATCCCGCATTTGCGTATGCCGAGCCTCCTTCCTCATGACCTTTGTCCAGAGTGGAATGCCTCCCCGGCTCCCGGCACATGATCAGTGCATGCTCAGTCACGATATCAGTGCCTGCTCAGCCACGTGATCACTGACGGCACAGTCACGTGATCAGCGCCTCTCAGTCACGTGATCACCGTATGATAAACACGTGATCAGTGAACGACCAGCCACGTGATCACTGCATGCGCGGTCAGGTGGTCAGTTCCTGATCAGCCACCTGATCAGTGCGTGCACAGTCCCCTGATCAGCGCCTGTCAGTCACTGATCACTGCCTGATAAACACGTGATCAGTGCCCGAACAGCCACGTCATCAGTGCATGCGCAGTCACGTGATCAGTGCATGATAGCCACGTGATCAGTGCGTGCACAGTCCCATGATCAGCGCCTGTCAGTCACTGATCATTGCCTGATAAACACGTGATCAGTGCATGATGAGCCATGTGATCAGTGCCCGATCAGCCACGTCATCAGTGCATGCGCAGTCACGTCATCAGTGCATGATAGCCACGTGATCAGTGCATGCTCAGTCACGTGATCTGGACTTGATCAGCCACGTGATCAGTGCCTGCAGAGTCACGTGATCAGGGCCTGCTGAGCTGCGTGATTCCTGCCGGCTCATCTGCATGACAATTGCCAGCTGAGCTGCGTGATTCCTGTCGGCTCATCTGCTTGACAATTGCCAGCTGAGCTGCGTGATTCCTGCCTGGTCACGTGCTTGATTATTGCCAGTTGAGCAGCATGATTCGTCACTGCTGAGCTCCATGCTTATTGCCTGCTGATTGCGTGGTTCGTGTCTGCTCAGCTCTTTGAGTATTGCCTCCTGAGGTCCCTGTTCGGTCGCCACCTGCCGGGGACCAGCCCCAACTGATCCAGGGTATTCGAAGGAGAGATGGCCTAGGCGACTATTTATATGCTAATCAGAGATGTCAAGAATAATAGTATGAGGAGAGCTCAGTAGGAAAATTCGGTGGAGAAAAGAGACTGAGTAGCTTGGTTTACGCGGAAGACCAATCAAACTTCAAGACAAGAAGTTTGCACCACTTACGTAGGCCGCAGGCGCCCTCTCGAATAGCGAAAGGTGCCTCACCCTAGACACCTTCTCGAGTGGGTCTTAGCAGCCCAGGCATAATTAGTAAGCGTGGTGGGTTCCGCGCTCCAGATGGAGACTCAGCTGGAAGTTAAAGGGAAGAATGACAAGGAACTTTATGAATTGGAGCTGTAAGTTAACTCTTTGACAGAGAGAGCGAGATGGTGGTGGGGGACAGCCCCCAGTGAAATCAGAGGTGAGAGCACAAAGCAATACAGTAGGCAGACTCCGGTTTTTTTGGGGGAGATGCTCGAGAATATCCGGGTGGACTCCTGAGGCTCGATCCCGCATTTGCGTATGCCGAGCCTCCTTCCTCATGACCTTTGTCCAGAGTGGAATGCCTCCCCGGCTCCCGGCACATGATCAGTGCATGCTCAGTCACGATATCAGTGCCTGCTCAGCCACGTGATCACTGACGGCACAGTCACGTGATCAGCGCCTCTCAGTCACGTGATCACCGTATGATAAACACGTGATCAGTGAACGACCAGCCACGTGATCACTGCATGCGGTCAGGTGGTCAGTTCCTGATCAGCCACCTGATCAGTGCGTGCACAGTCCCCTGATCAGCGCCTGTCAGTCACTGATCACTGCCTGATAAACACGTGATCAGTGCCCGAACAGCCACGTCATCAGTGCATGCGCAGTCACGTGATCAGTGCATGATAGCCACGTGATCAGTGCGTGCACAGTCCCATGATCAGCGCCTGTCAGTCACTGATCATTGCCTGATAAACACGTGATCAGTGCATGATGAGCCATGTGATCAGTGCCCGATCAGCCACGTCATCAGTGCATGCGCAGTCACGTCATCAGTGCATGATAGCCACGTGATCAGTGCATGCTCAGTCACGTGATCTGGACTTGATCAGCCACGTGATCAGTGCCTGCAGAGTCACGTGATCAGGGCCTGCTGAGCTGCGTGATTCCTGCCGGCTCATCTGCATGACAATTGCCAGCTGAGCTGCGTGATTCCTGTCGGCTCATCTGCTTGACAATTGCCAGCTGAGCTGCGTGATTCCTGCCTGGTCACGTGCTTGATTATTGCCAGTTGAGCAGCATGATTCGTCACTGCTGAGCTCCATGCTTATTGCCTGCTGATTGCGTGGTTCGTGTCTGCTCAGCTCTTTGAGTATTGCCTCCTGAGGTCCCTGTTCGGTCGCCACCTGCCGGGGACCAGCCCCAACTGATCCAGGGTATTCGAAGGAGAGATGGCCTAGGCGACTATTTATATGCTAATCAGAGATGTCAAGAATAATAGTATGAGGAGAGCTCAGTAGGAAAATTCGGTGGAGAAAAGAGACTGAGTAGCTTGGTTTACGCGGAAGACCAATCAAACTTCAAGACAAGAAGTTTGCACCACTTACGTAGGCCGCAGGCGCCCTCTCGAATAGCGAAAGGTGCCTCACCCTAGACACCTTCTCGAGTGGGTCTTAGCAGCCCAGGCATAATTAGTAAGCGTGGTGGGTTCCGCGCTCCAGATGGAGACTCAGCTGGAAGTTAAAGGGAAGAATGACAAGGAACTTTATGAATTGGAGCTGTAAGTTAACTCTTTGACAGAGAGAGCGAGATGGTGGTGGGGGACAGCCCCCAGTGAAATCAGAGGTGAGAGCACAAAGCAATACAGTAGGCAGACTCCGGTTTTTTTGGGGGAGATGCTCGAGAATATCCGGGTGGACTCCTGAGGCTCGATCCCGCATTTGCGTATGCCGAGCCTCCTTCCTCATGACCTTTGTCCAGAGTGGAATGCCTCCCCGGCTCCCGGCACATGATCAGTGCATGCTCAGTCACGATATCAGTGCCTGCTCAGCCACGTGATCACTGACGGCACAGTCACGTGATCAGCGCCTCTCAGTCACGTGATCACCGTATGATAAACACGTGATCAGTGAACGACCAGCCACGTGATCACTGCATGCGGTCAGGTGGTCAGTTCCTGATCAGCCACCTGATCAGTGCGTGCACAGTCCCCTGATCAGCGCCTGTCAGTCACTGATCACTGCCTGATAAACACGTGATCAGTGCCCGAACAGCCACGTCATCAGTGCATGCGCAGTCACGTGATCAGTGCATGATAGCCACGTGATCAGTGCGTGCACAGTCCCATGATCAGCGCCTGTCAGTCACTGATCATTGCCTGATAAACACGTGATCAGTGCATGATGAGCCATGTGAGTCAGTGCCGATCAGCCACGTCATCAGTGCATGCAGTCACGTCATCAGTGCATGATAGCCACGTGATCAGTGCATGCTCAGTCACGTGATCTGATTGCTGAGCACGTGATCATGCTGAGCTGCGTGATTCCTGCTGGCTGCTGGCTCCGTGACATTGCCAGCTGAGCTGCGTGATTCCTGCCTGGTCACGTGCTTGATTATTGCCAGTTGAGCAGCATGATTCGTCACTGCTGAGCTCCATGCTTATTGCCTGCTGATTGCGTGGTTCGTGTCTGCTCAGCTCTTTGAGTATTGCCTCCTGAGGTCCCTGTTCGGTCGCCACCTGCCGGGGACCAGCCCCAACTGATCCAGGGTATTCGAAGGAGAGATGGCCTAGGCGACTATTTATATGCTAATCAGAGATGTCAAGAATAATAGTATGAGGAGAGCTCAGTAGGAAAATTCGGTGGAGAAAAGAGACTGAGTAGCTTGGTTTACGCGGAAGACCAATCAAACTTCAAGACAAGAAGTTTGCACCACTTACGTAGGCCGCAGGCGCCCTCTCGAATAGCGAAAGGTGCCTCACCCTAGACACCTTCTCGAGTGGGTCTTAGCAGCCCAGGCATAATTAGTAAGCGTGGTGGGTTCCGCGCTCCAGATGGAGACTCAGCTGGAAGTTAAAGGGAAGAATGACAAGGAACTTTATGAATTGGAGCTGTAAGTTAACTCTTTGACAGAGAGAGCGAGATGGTGGTGGGGGACAGCCCCCAGTGAAATCAGAGGTGAGAGCACAAAGCAATACAGTAGGCAGACTCCGGTTTTTTGGGGGGAGATGCTCGAGAATATCCGGGTGGACTCCTGAGGCTCGATCCCGCATTTGCGTATGCCGAGCCTCCTTCCTCATGACCTTTGTCCAGAGTGGAATGCCTCCCCGGCTCCCGGCACATGATCAGTGCATGCTCAGTCACGATATCAGTGCCTGCTCAGCCACGTGATCACTGACGGCACAGTCACGTGATCAGCGCCTCTCAGTCACGTGATCACCGTATGATAAACACGTGATCAGTGAACGACCAGCCACGTGATCACTGCATGCGCGGTCAGGTGGTCAGTTCCTGATCAGCCACCTGATCAGTGCGTGCACAGTCCCCTGATCAGCGCCTGTCAGTCACTGATCACTGCCTGATAAACACGTGATCAGTGCCCGAACAGCCACGTCATCAGTGCATGCGCAGTCACGTGATCAGTGCATGATAGCCACGTGATCAGTGCGTGCACAGTCCCATGATCAGCGCCTGTCAGTCACTGATCATTGCCTGATAAACACGTGATCAGTGCATGATGAGCCATGTGATCAGTGCCTGATCAGCCACGTCATCAGTGCATGCGCAGTCACGTCATCAGTGCATGATAGCCACGTGATCAGTGCATGCTGTCACGTGATCACTTGATCAGCCACGTGATCTGCAGAGTCACGTGATCAGGGCCTGCTGAGCTGCGTGATTCCTGCCGGCTCATCTGCATGACAATTGCCAGCTGAGCTGCGTGATTCCTGTCGGCTCATCTGCTTGACAATTGCCAGCTGAGCTGCGTGATTCCTGCCTGGTCACGTGCTTGATTATTGCCAGTTGAGCAGCATGATTCGTCACTGCTGAGCTCCATGCTTATTGCCTGCTGATTGCGTGGTTCGTGTCTGCTCAGCTCTTTGAGTATTGCCTCCTGAGGTCCCTGTTCGGTCGCCACCTGCCGGGGACCAGCCCCAACTGATCCAGGGTATTCGAAGGAGAGATGGCCTAGGCGACTATTTATATGCTAATCAGAGATGTCAAGAATAATAGTATGAGGAGAGCTCAGTAGGAAAATTCGGTGGAGAAAAGAGACTGAGTAGCTTGGTTTACGCGGAAGACCAATCAAACTTCAAGACAAGAAGTTTGCACCACTTACGTAGGCCGCAGGCGCCCTCTCGAATAGCGAAAGGTGCCTCACCCTAGACACCTTCTCGAGTGGGTCTTAGCAGCCCAGGCATAATTAGTAAGCGTGGTGGGTTCCGCGCTCCAGATGGAGACTCAGCTGGAAGTTAAAGGGAAGAATGACAAGGAACTTTATGAATTGGAGCTGTAAGTTAACTCTTTGACAGAGAGAGCGAGATGGTGGTGGGGGACAGCCCCCAGTGAAATCAGAGGTGAGAGCACAAAGCAATACAGTAGGCAGACTCTGGTTTTTTGGGGGGAGATGCTCGAGAATATCCGGGTGGACTCCTGAGGCTCGATCCCGCATTTGCGTATGCCGAGCCTCCTTCCTCATGACCTTTGTCCAGAGTGGAATGCCTCCCCGGCTCCCGGCACATGATCAGTGCATGCTCAGTCACGATATCAGTGCCTGCTCAGCCACGTGATCACTGACGGCACAGTCACGTGATCAGCGCCTCTCAGTCACGTGATCACCGTATGATAAACACGTGATCAGTGAACGACCAGCCACGTGATCACTGCATGCGCAGTCAGGTGGTCAGTTCCTGATCAGCCACCTGATCAGTGCGTGCACAGTCCCCTGATCAGCGCCTGTCAGTCACTGATCACTGCCTGATAAACACGTGATCAGTGCCCGAACAGCCACGTCATCAGTGCATGCGCAGTCACGTGATCAGTGCATGATAGCCACGTGATCAGTGCGTGCACAGTCCCATGATCAGCGCCTGTCAGTCACTGATCATTGCCTGATAAACACGTGATCAGTGCATGATGAGCCATGTGATCAGTGCCTGATCAGCCACGTCATCAGTGCATGCGCAGTCACGTCATCAGTGCATGATAGCCACGTGATCAGTGCATGCTCAGTCACGTGATCTGGACTTGATCAGCCACGTGATCAGTGCCTGCAGAGTCACGTGATCAGGGCCTGCTGAGCTGCGTGATTCCTGCCGGCTCATCTGCATGACAATTGCCAGCTGAGCTGCGTGATTCCTGTCGGCTCATCTGCTTGACAATTGCCAGCTGAGCTGCGTGATTCCTGCCTGGTCACGTGCTTGATTATTGCCAGTTGAGCAGCATGATTCGTCACTGCTGAGCTCCATGCTTATTGCCTGCTGATTGCGTGGTTCGTGTCTGCTCAGCTCTTTGAGTATTGCCTCCTGAGGTCCCTGTTCGGTCGCCACCTGCCGGGGACCAGCCCCAACTGATCCAGGGTATTCGAAGGAGAGATGGCCTAGGCGACTATTTATATGCTAATCAGAGATGTCAAGAATAATAGTATGAGGAGAGCTCAGTAGGAAAATTCGGTGGAGAAAAGAGACTGAGTAGCTTGGTTTACGCGGAAGACCAATCAAACTTCAAGACAAGAAGTTTGCACCACTTACGTAGGCCGCAGGCGCCCTCTCGAATAGCGAAAGGTGCCTCACCCTAGACACCTTCTCGAGTGGGTCTTAGCAGCCCAGGCATAATTAGTAAGCGTGGTGGGTTCCGCGCTCCAGATGGAGACTCAGCTGGAAGTTAAAGGGAAGAATGACAAGGAACTTTATGAATTGGAGCTGTAAGTTAACTCTTTGACAGAGAGAGCGAGATGGTGGTGGGGGACAGCCCCCAGTGAAATCAGAGGTGAGAGCACAAAGCAATACAGTAGGCAGACTCCGGTTTTTTGGGGGGAGATGCTCGAGAATATCCGGGTGGACTCCTGAGGCTCGATCCCGCATTTGCGTATGCCGAGCCTCCTTCCTCATGACCTTTGTCCAGAGTGGAATGCCTCCCCGGCTCCCGGCACATGATCAGTGCATGCTCAGTCACGATATCAGTGCCTGCTCAGCCACGTGATCACTGACGGCACAGTCACGTGATCAGCGCCTCTCAGTCACGTGATCACCGTATGATAAACACGTGATCAGTGAACGACCAGCCACGTGATCACTGCATGCGCGGTCAGGTGGTCAGTTCCTGATCAGCCACCTGATCAGTGCGTGCACAGTCCCCTGATCAGCGCCTGTCAGTCACTGATCACTGCCTGATAAACACGTGATCAGTGCCCGAACAGCCACGTCATCAGTGCATGCGCAGTCACGTGATCAGTGCATGATAGCCACGTGATCAGTGCACAGTCCCATGATCAGCGCCTGTCAGTCACTGATCATTGCCTGATAAACACGTGATCAGTGCATGATGAGCCATGTGATCAGTGCCCTGATCAGCCACGTCATCAGTGCATGCGCAGTCACGTCATCAGTGCATGATAGCCACGTGATCAGTGCATGCTCAGTCACGTGATCTGGACTTGATCAGCCACGTGATCAGTGCCTGCAGAGTCACGTGATCAGGGCCTGCTGAGCTGCGTGATTCCTGCCGGCTCATCTGCATGACAATTGCCATCTGAGCTGCGTGATTCCTGTCGGCTCATCTGCTTGACAATTGCCAGCTGAGCTGCGTGATTCCTGCCTGGTCACGTGCTTGATTATTGCCAGTTGAGCAGCATGATTCGTCACTGCTGAGCTCCATGCTTATTGCCTGCTGATTGCGTGGTTCGTGTCTGCTCAGCTCTTTGAGTATTGCCTCCTGAGGTCCCTGTTCGGTCGCCACCTGCCGGGGACCAGCCCCAACTGATCCAGGGTATTCGAAGGAGAGATGGCCTAGGCGACTATTTATATGCTAATCAGAGATGTCAAGAATAATAGTATGAGGAGAGCTCAGTAGGAAAATTCGGTGGAGAAAAGAGACTGAGTAGCTTGGTTTACGCGGAAGACCAATCAAACTTCAAGACAAGAAGTTTGCACCACTTACGTAGGCCGCAGGCGCCCTCTCGAATAGCGAAAGGTGCCTCACCCTAGACACCTTCTCGAGTGGGTCTTAGCAGCCCAGGCATAATTAGTAAGCGTGGTGGGTTCCGCGCTCCAGATGGAGACTCAGCTGGAAGTTAAAGGGAAGAATGACAAGGAACTTTATGAATTGGAGCTGTAAGTTAACTCTTTGACAGAGAGAGCGAGATGGTGGTGGGGGACAGCCCCCAGTGAAATCAGAGGTGAGAGCACAAAGCAATACAGTAGGCAGACTCCGGTTTTTTTGGGGGGAGATGCTCGAGAATATCCGGGTGGACTCCTGAGGCTCGATCCCGCATTTGCGTATGCCGAGCCTCCTTCCTCATGACCTTTGTCCAGAGTGGAATGCCTCCCCGGCTCCCGGCACATGATCAGTGCATGCTCAGTCACGATATCAGTGCCTGCTCAGCCACGTGATCACTGACGGCACAGTCACGTGATCAGCGCCTCTCAGTCACGTGATCACCGTATGATAAACACGTGATCAGTGAACGACCAGCCACGTGATCACTGCATGCGCGGTCAGGTGGTCAGTTCCTGATCAGCCACCTGATCAGTGCGTGCACAGTCCCCTGATCAGCGCCTGTCAGTCACTGATCACTGCCTGATAAACACGTGATCAGTGCCCGAACAGCCACGTCATCAGTGCATGCGCAGTCACGTGATCAGTGCATGATAGCCACGTGATCAGTGCGTGCACAGTCCCATGATCAGCGCCTGTCAGTCACTGATCATTGCCTGATAAACACGTGATCAGTGCATGATGAGCCATGTGATCAGTGCCTGATCAGCCACGTCATCAGTGCATGCGCAGTCACGTCATCAGTGCATGATAGCCACGTGATCAGTGCATGCTCAGTCACGTGATCTGGACTTGATCAGCCACGTGATCAGTGCCTGCAGAGTCACGTGATCAGGGCCTGCTGAGCTGCGTGATTCCTGCCGGCTCATCTGCATGACAATTGCCATCTGAGCTGCGTGATTCCTGTCGGCTCATCTGCTTGACAATTGCCAGCTGAGCTGCGTGATTCCTGCCTGGTCACGTGCTTGATTATTGCCAGTTGAGCAGCATGATTCGTCACTGCTGAGCTCCATGCTTATTGCCTGCTGATTGCGTGGTTCGTGTCTGCTCAGCTCTTTGAGTATTGCCTCCTGAGGTCCCTGTTCGGTCGCCACCTGCCGGGGACCAGCCCCAACTGATCCAGGGTATTCGAAGGAGAGATGGCCTAGGCGACTATTTATATGCTAATCAGAGATGTCAAGAATAATAGTATGAGGAGAGCTCAGTAGGAAAATTCGGTGGAGAAAAGAGACTGAGTAGCTTGGTTTACGCGGAAGACCAATCAAACTTCAAGACAAGAAGTTTGCACCACTTACGTAGGCCGCAGGCGCCCTCTCGAATAGCGAAAGGTGCCTCACCCTAGACACCTTCTCGAGTGGGTCTTAGCAGCCCAGGCATAATTAGTAAGCGTGGTGGGTTCCGCGCTCCAGATGGAGACTCAGCTGGAAGTTAAAGGGAAGAATGACAAGGAACTTTATGAATTGGAGCTGTAAGTTAACTCTTTGACAGAGAGAGCGAGATGGTGGTGGGGGACAGCCCCCAGTGAAATCAGAGGTGAGAGCACAAAGCAATACAGTAGGCAGACTCTGGTTTTTGGGGGAGATGCTCGAGAATATCCGGGTGGACTCCTGAGGCTCGATCCCGCATTTGCGTATGCCGAGCCTCCTTCCTCATGACCTTTGTCCAGAGTGGAATGCCTCCCCGGCTCCCGGCACATGATCAGTGCATGCTCAGTCACGATATCAGTGCCTGCTCAGCCACGTGATCACTGACGGCACAGTCACGTGATCAGCGCCTCTCAGTCACGTGATCACCGTATGATAAACACGTGATCAGTGAACGACCAGCCACGTGATCACTGCATGCGCAGTCAGGTGGTCAGTTCCTGATCAGCCACCTGATCAGTGCGTGCACAGTCCCCTGATCAGCGCCTGTCAGTCACTGATCACTGCCTGATAAACACGTGATCAGTGCCCGAACAGCCACGTCATCAGTGCATGCGCAGTCACGTGATCAGTGCATGATAGCCACGTGATCAGTGCGTGCACAGTCCCATGATCAGCGCCTGTCAGTCACTGATCATTGCCTGATAAACACGTGATCAGTGCATGATGAGCCATGTGATCAGTGCCACGTGATCAGTGCCACAGTCATCAGTGCATGTCAGTCACTGATCAGTGCCTGATCACGTGATCAGTGCATGATCAGCCACGTGATCAGTGCCATGCTCAGTGCACGTGTCATCAGTGCATGATAGCCACGTGATCAGTGCATGCTCACGTGATCACTTGATCAGCCGTGATCTGAGTCACGTGATCAGGGCCTGCTGAGCTGCGTGATTCCTGCCGGCTCATCTGCATGACAATTGCCAGCTGAGCTGCGTGATTCCTGTCGGCTCATCTGCTTGACAATTGCCAGCTGAGCTGCGTGATTCCTGCCTGGTCACGTGCTTGATTATTGCCAGTTGAGCAGCATGATTCGTCACTGCTGAGCTCCATGCTTATTGCCTGCTGATTGCGTGGTTCGTGTCTGCTCAGCTCTTTGAGTATTGCCTCCTGAGGTCCCTGTTCGGTCGCCACCTGCCGGGGACCAGCCCCAACTGATCCAGGGTATTCGAAGGAGAGATGGCCTAGGCGACTATTTATATGCTAATCAGAGATGTCAAGAATAATAGTATGAGGAGAGCTCAGTAGGAAAATTCGGTGGAGAAAAGAGACTGAGTAGCTTGGTTTACGCGGAAGACCAATCAAACTTCAAGACAAGAAGTTTGCACCACTTACGTAGGCCGCAGGCGCCCTCTCGAATAGCGAAAGGTGCCTCACCCTAGACACCTTCTCGAGTGGGTCTTAGCAGCCCAGGCATAATTAGTAAGCGTGGTGGGTTCCGCGCTCCAGATGGAGACTCAGCTGGAAGTTAAAGGGAAGAATGACAAGGAACTTTATGAATTGGAGCTGTAAGTTAACTCTTTGACAGAGAGAGCGAGATGGTGGTGGGGGACAGCCCCCAGTGAAATCAGAGGTGAGAGCACAAAGCAATACAGTAGGCAGACTCTGGTTTTTTTGGGGGGAGATGCTCGAGAATATCCGGGTGGACTCCTGAGGCTCGATCCCGCATTTGCGTATGCCGAGCCTCCTTCCTCATGACCTTTGTCCAGAGTGGAATGCCTCCCCGGCTCCCGGCACATGATCAGTGCATGCTCAGTCACGATATCAGTGCCTGCTCAGCCACGTGATCACTGACGGCACAGTCACGTGATCAGCGCCTCTCAGTCACGTGATCACCGTATGATAAACACGTGATCAGTGAACGACCAGCCACGTGATCACTGCATGCGCGGTCAGGTGGTCAGTTCCTGATCAGCCACCTGATCAGTGCGTGCACAGTCCCCTGATCAGCGCCTGTCAGTCACTGATCACTGCCTGATAAACACGTGATCAGTGCCCGAACAGCCACGTCATCAGTGCATGCGCAGTCACGTGATCAGTGCATGATAGCCACGTGATCAGTGCGTGCACAGTCCCATGATCAGCGCCTGTCAGTCACTGATCATTGCCTGATAAACACGTGATCAGTGCATGATGAGCCATGTGATCAGTGCCTGATCAGCCACGTCATCAGTGCATGCGCAGTCACGTCATCAGTGCATGATAGCCACGTGATCAGTGCATGCTCAGTCACGTGATCTGGACTTGATCAGCCACGTGATCAGTGCCTGCAGAGTCACGTGATCAGGGCCTGCTGAGCTGCGTGATTCCTGCCGGCTCATCTGCATGACAATTGCCATCTGAGCTGCGTGATTCCTGTCGGCTCATCTGCTTGACAATTGCCAGCTGAGCTGCGTGATTCCTGCCTGGTCACGTGCTTGATTATTGCCAGTTGAGCAGCATGATTCGTCACTGCTGAGCTCCATGCTTATTGCCTGCTGATTGCGTGGTTCGTGTCTGCTCAGCTCTTTGAGTATTGCCTCCTGAGGTCCCTGTTCGGTCGCCACCTGCCGGGGACCAGCCCCAACTGATCCAGGGTATTCGAAGGAGAGATGGCCTAGGCGACTATTTATATGCTAATCAGAGATGTCAAGAATAATAGTATGAGGAGAGCTCAGTAGGAAAATTCGGTGGAGAAAAGAGACTGAGTAGCTTGGTTTACGCGGAAGACCAATCAAACTTCAAGACAAGAAGTTTGCACCACTTACGTAGGCCGCAGGCGCCCTCTCGAATAGCGAAAGGTGCCTCACCCTAGACACCTTCTCGAGTGGGTCTTAGCAGCCCAGGCATAATTAGTAAGCGTGGTGGGTTCCGCGCTCCAGATGGAGACTCAGCTGGAAGTTAAAGGGAAGAATGACAAGGAACTTTATGAATTGGAGCTGTAAGTTAACTCTTTGACAGAGAGAGCGAGATGGTGGTGGGGGACAGCCCCCAGTGAAATCAGAGGTGAGAGCACAAAGCAATACAGTAGGCAGACTCTGGTTTTTTTGGGGGGAGATGCTCGAGAATATCCGGGTGGACTCCTGAGGCTCGATCCCGCATTTGCGTATGCCGAGCCTCCTTCCTCATGACCTTTGTCCAGAGTGGAATGCCTCCCCGGCTCCCGGCACATGATCAGTGCATGCTCAGTCACGATATCAGTGCCTGCTCAGCCACGTGATCACTGACGGCACAGTCACGTGATCAGCGCCTCTCAGTCACGTGATCACCGTATGATAAACACGTGATCAGTGAACGACCAGCCACGTGATCACTGCATGCGCGGTCAGGTGGTCAGTTCCTGATCAGCCACCTGATCAGTGCGTGCACAGTCCCCTGATCAGCGCCTGTCAGTCACTGATCACTGCCTGATAAACACGTGATCAGTGCCCGAACAGCCACGTCATCAGTGCATGCGCAGTCACGTGATCAGTGCATGATAGCCACGTGATCAGTGCGTGCACAGTCCCATGATCAGCGCCTGTCAGTCACTGATCATTGCCTGATAAACACGTGATCAGTGCATGATGAGCCATGTGATCAGTGCCTGATCAGCCACGTCATCAGTGCATGCGCAGTCACGTCATCAGTGCATGATAGCCACGTGATCAGTGCATGCTCAGTCACGTGATCTGGACTTGATCAGCCACGTGATCAGTGCCTGCAGAGTCACGTGATCAGGGCCTGCTGAGCTGCGTGATTCCTGCCGGCTCATCTGCATGACAATTGCCATCTGAGCTGCGTGATTCCTGTCGGCTCATCTGCTTGACAATTGCCAGCTGAGCTGCGTGATTCCTGCCTGGTCACGTGCTTGATTATTGCCAGTTGAGCAGCATGATTCGTCACTGCTGAGCTCCATGCTTATTGCCTGCTGATTGCGTGGTTCGTGTCTGCTCAGCTCTTTGAGTATTGCCTCCTGAGGTCCCTGTTCGGTCGCCACCTGCCGGGGACCAGCCCCAACTGATCCAGGGTATTCGAAGGAGAGATGGACTAGGCGACTATTTATATGCTAATCAGAGATGTCAAGAATAATAGTATGAGGAGAGCTCAGTAGGAAAATTCGGTGGAGAAAAGAGACTGAGTAGCTTGGTTTACGCGGAAGACCAATCAAACTTCAAGACAAGAAGTTTGCACCACTTACGTAGGCCGCAGGCGCCCTCTCGAATACCGAAAGGTGCCTCACCCTAGACACCTTCTCGAGTGGGTCTTAGCAGCCCAGGCATAATTAGTAAGTGTGGTGGGTTCCGAGATCCAGATGGAGACTCAGCTGGAAGTTAAAGGGAAGAATGACAAGGAACTTTATGAATTGGAGCTGTAAGTTAACTCTTTGACAGACAGAGCGAGATGGTGGTGGGGGACAGCCCCCAGTGAAATCAGAGGTGAGAGCACAAAGCAATACAGTAGGCAGACTTTGGTTTTTTGGGGGGGGGAGATGCTCGAAAACATCCGGGTGGAGTCCTGAGGCTCGATCCCGCATTTGCGTATGCCGAGCCTCCTTCCTCATGACCTTTGTCCAGAGTGGAATGCCTCCCCGGCTCCCGGCACATGATCAGTGCATGCTCAGTCACGATATCAGTGCCTGCTCAGCCACGTGATCACTGACGGCACAGTCACGTGATCAGCGCCTCTCAGTCACGTGATCACCGTATGATAAACACGTGATCAGTGAACGACCAGCCACGTGATCACTGCATGCGCAGTCAGGTGGTCAGTTCCTGATCAGCCACCTGATCAGTGCGTGCACAGTCCCCTGATCAGCGCCTGTCAGTCACTGATCACTGCCTGATAAACAGGTGATCAGTGCCCGAACAGCCACGTCATCAGTGCATGCGCAGTCACGTGATCAGTGCATGATAGCCACGTGATCAGTGCGTGCACAGTCCCATGATCAGCGCCTGTCAGTCACTGATCATTGCCTGATAAACACGGGATCAGTGCATGATGAGCCATGTGATCAGTGCCTGATCAGCCACGTCATCAGTGCATGCGCAGTCACGTCATCAGTGCATGATAGCCACGTGATCAGTGCATGCTCAGTCACGTGATCTGGACTTGATCAGCCACGTGATCAGTGCCTGCAGAGTCACGTGATCAGGGCCTGCTGAGCTGCGTGATTCCTGCCGGCTCATCTGCATGACAATTGCCAGCTGAGCTGCGTGATTCCTGTCGGCTCATCTGCTTGACAATTGCCAGCTGAGCTGCGTGATTCCTGCCTGGTCACGTGCTTGATTATTGCCAGTTGAGCAGCATGATTCGTCACTGCTGAGCTCCATGCTTATTGCCTGCTGATTGCGTGGTTCGTGTCTGCTCAGCTCTTTGAGTATTGCCTCCTGAGGTCCCTGTTCGGTCGCCACCTGCCGGGGACCAGCCCCAACTGATCCAGGGTATTCGAAGGAGAGATGGCCTAGGCGACTATTTATATGCTAATCAGAGATGTCAAGAATAATAGTATGAGGAGAGCTCAGTAGGAAAATTCGGTGGAGAAAAGAGACTGAGTAGCTTGGTTTACACGGAAGACCAATCAAACTTCAAGACAAGAAGTTTGCACCACTTACGTAGGCCGCAGGCGCCTCTCGAATAGCGAAAGGTGCCTCACCCTAGACACCTTCTCGAGTGGGTCTTAGCAGCCCAGGCATAATTAGTAAGCGTGGTGGGTTCCGCGCTCCAGATGGAGACTCAGCTGGAAGTTAAAGGGAAGAATGACAAGGAACTTTATGAATTGGAGCTGTAAGTTAACTCTTTGACAGAGAGAGCGAGATGGTGGTGGGGGACAGCCCCCAGTGAAATCAGAGGTGAGAGCACAAAGCAATACAGTAGGCAGACTCTGGTTTTTTTGGGGGAGATGCTCGAGAATATCCGGGTGGACTCCTGAGGCTCGATCCCGCATTTGCGTATGCCGAGCCTCCTTCCTCATGACCTTTGTCCAGAGTGGAATGCCTCCCCGGCTCCCGGCACATGATCAGTGCATGCTCAGTCACGATATCAGTGCCTGCTCAGCCAGGTGATCACTGACGGCACAGTCACGTGATCAGCGCCTCTCAGTCACGTGATCACCGTATGATAAACACGTGATCAGTGAACGACCAGCCACGTGATCACTGCCTGCGCGGATCAGTGGTCAGTTCCTGATCAGCCACCTGATCAGTGCGTGCATCAGTCCCCTGATCAGCGCCTGTCAGTCACTGATCACTGCCTGATAAACACGTGATCAGTGCCCGAACAGCCACGTCATCAGTGCATGCGCAGTCACGTGATCAGTGCATGATAGCCACGTGATCAGTGCGTGCACAGTCCCATGATCAGCGCCTGTCAGTCACTGATCATTGCCTGATAAACACGTGATCAGTGCAGGATGAGCCATGTGATCAGTGCCTGATCAGCCACGTCATCAGTGCATGCGCAGTCACGTCATCAGTGCATGATAGCCACGTGATCAGTGCATGCTCAGTCACGTGATCTGGACTTGATCAGCCACGTGATCAGTGCCTGCAGAGTCACGTGATCAGGGCCTGCTGAGCTGCGTGATTCCTGCCGGCTCATCTGCATGACAATTGCCAGCTGAGCTGCGTGATTCCTGTCGGCTCATCTGCTTGACAATTGCCAGCTGAGCTGCGTGATTCCTGCCTGGTCACGTGCTTGATTATTGCCAGTTGAGCAGCATGATTCGTCACTGCTGAGCTCCATGCTTATTGCCTGCTGATTGCGTGGTTCGTGTCTGCTCAGCTCTTTGAGTATTGCCTCCTGAGGTCCCTGTTCGGTCGCCACCTGCCGGGGACCAGCCCCAACTGATCCAGGGTATTCGAAGGAGAGATGGCCTAGGCGACTATTTATATGCTAATCAGAGATGTCAAGAATAATAGTATGAGGAGAGCTCAGTAGGAAAATTCGGTGGAGAAAAGAGACTGAGTAGCTAGGTTTACGCGGAAGACCAATCAAACTTCAAGACAAGAAGTTTGCACCACTTACGTAGGCCGCAGGCGCCCTCTCGAATGGCGAAAGGTGCCTCACCCTAGACACCTTCTCGAGTGGGTCTTAGCAGCCCAGGCATAATTAGTAAGCGTGGTGGGTTCCGCGCTCCAGATGGAGACTCAGCTGGAAGTTAAAGGGAAGAATGACAAGGAACTTTATGAATTGGAGCTGTAAGTTAACTCTTTGACAGACAGAGCGAGATGGTGGTGAGGGACAGCCCCCAGTGAAATCAGAGGTGAGAGCACAAAGCAATACAGTAGGCAGACTCCGGTTTTTTTTGTGGGGGGAAATGCTCGAGAACATCCGGGTGGACTCCTGAGGCTCGATCCCGCATTTGCGTATGCCGAGCCTCCTTCCTCATGACCTTTGTCCAGAGTGGAATGCCTCCCCGGCTCCCGGCACATGATCAGTGCATGCTCAGTCACGATATCAGTGCCTGCTCAGCCAGGTGATCACTGACGGCACAGTCACGTGATCAGCGCCTCTCAGTCACGTGATCACCGTATGATAAACACGTGATCAGTGAACGACCAGCCACGTGATCACCGCATGGGCGGTCAGGTGGTCAGTTCCTGATCAGCCACCTGATCAGTGCGTGCACAGTCCCCTGATCAGCGCCTGTCAGTCACTGATCACTGCCTGATAAACACGTGATCAGTGCCCGAACAGCCACGTCATCAGTGCATGCACAGTCACGTGATCAGTGCATGATAGCCACGTGATCAGTGCGTGCACAGTCCCATGATCAGCGCCTGTCAGTCACTGATCATTGCCTGATAAACACGTGATCAGTGCATGATGAGCCATGTGATCAGTGCCGATCAGCCACGTCATCAGTGCATGCGCAGTCACGTCATCAGTGCATGATAGCCACGTGATCAGTGCATGCTCAGTCACGTGATCTGGACTTGATCAGCCACGTGATCAGTGCCTGCAGAGTCACGTGATCAGGGCCTGCTGAGCTGCGTGATTCCTGCCGGCTCATCTGCATGACAATTGCCAGCTGAGCTGCGTGATTCCTGTCGGCTCATCTGCTTGACAATTGCCAGCTGAGCTGCGTGATTCCTGCCTGGTCACGTGCTTGATTTTTGCCAGTTGAGCAGCATGATTCGTCACTGCTGAGCTCCATGCTTATTGCCTGCTGATTGCGTGGTTCGTGTCTGCTCAGCTCTTTGAGTATTGCCTCCTGAGGTCCCTGTTCGGTCGCCACCTGCCGGGGACCAGCTCCAACTGATCCAGGGTATTCGAAGGAGAGATGGCCTAGGCGACTATTTATATGCTAATCAGAGATGTCAAGAATAATAGTATGAGGAGAGCTCAGTAGGAAAATTCGGTGGAGAAAAGAGACTGAGTAGCTTGGTTTACACGGAAGACCAATCAAACTTCAAGACAAGAAGTTTGCACCACTTACGTAGGCCGCAGGCGCCCTCTCGAATACCGAAAGGTGCCTCACACTAGACACCTTCTCGAGTGGGTCTTAGCAGCCCAGGCATAATTAGTAAGCGTGGTGGGTTCCGCGCTCCAGATGGAGACTCAGCTGGAAGTTAAAGGAAAGAATGACAAGGAACTTTATGAATTGGAGCTGTAAGTTAACTCTTTTACAGAGAGAGCGAGATGGTGGTGGGGGACAGCCCCCAGTGAAATCAGAGGTGAGAGCACAAAGCAATACAGTAGGCAGACTCCGGTTTTTTTGGGGGAGATGCTCGAGAATATCCGGGTGGACTCCTGAGGCTCGATCCCGCATTTGCGTATGCCGAGCCTCCTTCCTCATGACCTTTGTCCAGAGTAGAATGCCTCCCCGGCTCCCGGCACATGATCAGTGCATGCTCAGTCAAGATATCAGTGCCTGCTCAGCCACGTGATCACTGACGGCACAGTCACGTGATCAGCGCCTCTCAGTCACGTGATCACCGTATGATAAACACGTGATCAGTGAACGACCAGCCACGTGATCACTGCATGCGCAGTCAGGTGGTCAGTTCCTGATCAGCCACCTGATCAGTGCGTGCACAGTCCCCTGATCAGCGCCTGTCAGTCACTGATCACTGCCTGATAAACACGTGATCAGTGCCCGAACAGCCACGTCATCAGTGCATGCGCAGTCACGTGATCAGTGCATGATAGCCACGTGATCAGTGCGTGCACAGTCCCATGATCAGCGCCTGTCAGTCACTGATCATTGCCTGATAAACACGTGATCAGTGCATGATGAGCCATGTGATCAGTGCCTGATCAGCCACGTCATCAGTGCATGCTCAGTCACGTGATCAGTGCATGATCACGTGATCAGTTGCTCTCACGTGATCAGTGCATGATCAGCCACGTGATCAGTGCGATCAGTGTCATCAGTGCATGCAGTGTCATCAGTGCGCCACGTGATCAGTGCATGCTGACGTGATCTGACTTGATCAGCCACGTGATCTGAGTCACGTGATCAGGGCCTGCTGAGCTGCGTGATTCCTGCCGGCTCATCTGCATGACAATTGCCAGCTGAGCTGCGTGATTCCTGTCGGCTCATCTGCTTGACAATTGCCAGCTGAGCTGCGTGATTCCTGCCTGGTCACGTGCTTGATTATTGCCAGTTGAGCAGCATGATTCGTCACTGCTGAGCTCCATGCTTATTGCCTGCTGATTGCGTGGTTCGTGTCTGCTCAGCTCTTTGAGTATTGCCTCCTGAGGTCCCTGTTCGGTCGCCACCTGCCGGGGACCAGCCCCAACTGATCCAGGGTATTCGAAGGAGAGATGGCCTAGGCGACTATTTATATGCTAATCAGAGATGTCAAGAATAATAGTATGAGGAGAGCTCAGTAGGAAAATTCGGTGGAGAAAAGAGACTGAGTAGCTTGGTTTACGCGGAAGACCAATCAAACTTCAAGACAAGAAGTTTGCACCACTTACGTAGGCCGCAGGCGCCCTCTCGAATAGCGAAAGGTGCCTCACCCTAGACACCTTCTCGAGTGGGTCTTAGCAGCCCAGGCATAATTAGTAAGCGTGGTGGGTTCCGCGCTCCAGATGGAGACTCAGCTGGAAGTTAAAGGGAAGAATGACAAGGAACTTTATGAATTGGAGCTGTAAGTTAACTCTTTGACAGACAGAGCGAGATGGTGGTGGGGGACAGCCCCCAGTGAAATCAGAGGTGAGAGCACAAAGCAATACAGTAGGCAGACTCCGGTTTTTTGGGGGGAGATGCTCGAGAACATCCGGGTGGACTCCTGAGGCTCGATCCCGCATTTGCGTATGCCGAGCCTCCTTCCTCATGACCTTTGTCCAGAGTGGAAGGCCTCCCCGGCTCCCGGCACATGATCAGTGCATGCTCAGTCACGATATCAGTGCCTGCTCAGCCACGTGATCACTGACGGCACAGTCACGTGATCAGCGCCTCTCAGTCACGTGATCACCGTATGATAAACACGTGATCAGTGAACGACCAGCCACGTGATCACTGCATGCGCAGTCAGGTGGTCAGTTCCTGATCAGCCACCTGATCAGTGCGTGCACAGTCCCCTGATCAGCGCCTGTCAGTCACTGATCACTGCCTGATAAACACGTGATCAGTGCCCGAACAGCCACGTCATCAGTGCATGCGCAGTCACGTGATCAGTGCATGATAGCCACGTGATCAGTGCGTGCACAGTCCCATGATCAGCGCCTGTCAGTCACTGATCATTGCCTGATAAACACGTGATCAGTGCATGATGAGCCATGTGATCAGTGCCTGATCAGCCACGTCATCAGTGCATGCGCGGTCACGTCATCAGTGCATGATAGCCACGTGATCAGTGCATGCTCAGTCACGTGATCTGGACTTGATCAGCCACGTGATCAGTGCCTGCAGAGTCACGTGATCAGGGCCTGCTGAGCTGCGTGATTCCTGCCGGCTCATCTGCATGACAATTGCCAGCTGAGCTGCGTGATTCCTGTCGGCTCATCTGCTTGACAATTGCCAGCTGAGCTGAGTGATTCCTGCCTGGTCACGTGCTTGATTATTGCCAGTTGAGCAGCATGATTCGTCACTGCTGAGCTCCATGCTTATTGCCTGCTGATTGCGTGGTTCGTGTCTGCTCAGCTCTTTGAGTATTGCCTCCTGAGGTCCCTGTTCGGTCGCCACCTGCCGGGGACCAGCCCCAACTGATCCAGGGTATTCGAAGGAGAGATGGCCTAGGCGACTATTTATATGCTAATCAGAGATGTCAAGAATAATAGTATGAGGAGAGCTCAGTAGGAAAATTCGGTGGAGAAAAGAGACTGAGTAGCTTGGTTTACGCGGAAGACCAATCAAACTTCAAGACAAGAAGTTTGCACCACTTACGTAGGCCGCAGGCGCCCTCTCGAATAGCGAAAGGTGCCTCACCCTAGACACCTTCTCGAGTGGGTCTTAGCAGCCCAGGCATAATTAGTAAGCGTGGTGGGTTCCGCGCTCCAGATGGAGACTCAGCTGGAAGTTAAAGGGAAGAATGACAAGGAACTTTATGAATTGGAGCTGTAAGTTAACTCTTTGACAGAGAGAGCGAGATGGTGGTGGGGGACAGCCCCCAGTGAAATCAGAGGTGAGAGCACAAAGCAATACAGTAGGCAGACTCCGGTTTTTTTGGGGGAGATGCTCGAGAATATCCGGGTGGACCCCTGAGGCTCGATCCCGCATTTGCGTATGCCGAGCCTCCTTCCTCATGACCTTTGTCCAGAGTGGAATGCCTCCCCGGCTCCCGGCACATGATCAGTGCATGCTCAGTCACGATATCAGTGCCTGCTCAGCCACGTGATCACTGACGGCACAGTCACGTGATCAGCGCCTCTCAGTCACGTGATCACCGTATGATAAACACGTGATCAGTGAACGACCAGCCACGTGATCACTGCATGCGCAGTCAGGTGGTCAGTTCCTGATCAGCCACCTGATCAGTGCGTGCACAGTCCCCTGATCAGCGCCTGTCAGTCACTGATCACTGCCTGATAAACACGTGATCAGTGCCCGAACAGCCACGTCATCAGTGCATGCGCAGTCACGTGATCAGTGCATGATAGCCACGTGATCAGTGCGTGCACAGCATGATCATCAGTCACTGATATTGCCTGATAAACACGTGATCAGTGCATGATGAGCCATGTGATCAGTGCCCGATCAGCCACGTCATCAGTGCATGCGCAGTCACGTCATCAGTGCATGATAGCCACGTGATCAGTGCATGCTCAGTCACGTGATCTGGACTTGATCAGCCACGTGATCAGTGCCTGCAGAGTCACGTGATCAGGGCCTGCTGAGCTGCGTGATTCCTGCCGGCTCATCTGCATGACAATTGCCAGCTGAGCTGCGTGATTCCTGTCGGCTCATCTGCTTGACAATTGCCAGCTGAGCTGCGTGATTCCTGCCTGGTCACGTGCTTGATTATTGCCAGTTGAGCAGCATGATTCGTCACTGCTGAGCTCCATGCTTATTGCCTGCTGATTGCGTGGTTCGTGTCTGCTCAGCTCTTTGAGTATTGCCTCCTGAGGTCCCTGTTCGGTCGCCACCTGCCGGGGACCAGCCCCAACTGATCCAGGGTATTCGAAGGAGAGATGGCCTAGGCGACTATTTATATGCTAATCAGAGATGTCAAGAATAATAGTATGAGGAGAGCTCAGTAGGAAAATTCGGTGGAGAAAAGAGACTGAGTAGCTTGGTTTACGCGGAAGACCAATCAAACTTCAAGACAAGAAGTTTGCACCACTTACGTAGGCCGCAGGCGCCCTCTCGAATAGCGAAAGGTGCCTCACCCTAGACACCTTCTCGAGTGGGTCTTAGCAGCCCAGGCATAATTAGTAAGCGTGGTGGGTTCCGCGCTCCAGATGGAGACTCAGCTGGAAGTTAAAGGGAAGAATGACAAGGAACTTTATGAATTGGAGCTGTAAGTTAACTCTTTGACAGAGAGAGCGAGATGGTGGTGGGGGACAGCCCCCAGTGAAATCAGAGGTGAGAGCACAAAGCAATACAGTAGGCAGACTCCGGTTTTTTTGGGGGAGATGCTCGAGAATATCCGGGTGGACTCCTGAGGCTCGATCCCGCATTTGCGTATGCCGAGCCTCCTTCCTCATGACCTTTGTCCAGAGTGGAATGCCTCCCCGGCTCCCGGCACATGATCAGTGCATGCTCAGTCACGATATCAGTGCCTGCTCAGCCACGTGATCACTGACGGCACAGTCACGTGATCAGCGCCTCTCAGTCACGTGATCACCGTATGATAAACACGTGATCAGTGAGCGACCAGCCACGTGATCACTGCATGCGCAGTCAGGTGGTCAGTTCCTGATCAGCCACCTGATCAGTGCGTGCACAGTCCCCTGATCAGCGCCTGTCAGTCACTGATCACTGCCTGATAAACACGTGATCAGTGCCCGAACAGCCACGTCATCAGTGCATGCGCAGTCACGTGATCAGTGCATGATAGCCACGTGATCAGTGCGTGCACAGTCCCATGATCAGCGCCTGTCAGTCACTGATCATTGCCTGATAAACACGTGATCAGTGCATGATGAGCCATGTGATCAGTGCCCGATCAGCCACGTCATCAGTGCATGCGCAGTCACGTCATCAGTGCATGATAGCCACGTGATCAGTGCATGCTCAGTCACGTGATCTGGACTTGATCAGCCACGTGATCAGTGCCTGCAGAGTCACGTGATCAGGGCCTGCTGAGCTGCGTGATTCCTGCCGGCTCATCTGCATGACAATTGCCAGCTGAGCTGCGTGATTCCTGTGCTCACAATTGCCAGCTGAGCTGCGTGATTCCTGCCTGGTCACGTGCTTGATTATTGCCAGTTGAGCAGCATGATTCGTCACTGCTGAGCTCCATGCTTATTGCCTGCTGATTGCGTGGTTCGTGTCTGCTCCAGCTCTTTGAGTATTGCCTCCTGAGGTCCCTGTTCGGTCGCCACCTGCCGGGGACCAGCCCCAACTGATCCAGGGTATTCGAAGGAGAGATGGCCTAGGCGACTATTTATATGCTAATCAGAGATGTCAAGAATAAAAGTATGAGGAGAGCTCAGTAGGAAAATTCGGTGGAGAAAAGAGACTGAGTAGCTTGGTTTACGCGGAAGACGAATCAAACTTCAAGACAAGAAGTTTGCACCACTTACGTAGGCCGCAGGCGCCCTCTCGAATAGCGAAAGGTGCCTCACCCTAGACACCTTCTCGAGTGGGTCTTAGCAGCCCAGGCATAATTAGTAAGCGTGGTGGGTTCCGCGCTCCAGATGGAGACTCAGCTGGAAGTTAAAGGGAAGAATGACAAGGAACTTTATGAATTGGAGCTGTAAGTTAACTCTTTGACAGACAGAGCGAGATGGTGGTGGGGGACAGCCCCCAGTGAAATCAGAGGTGAGAGCACAAAGCAATACAGTAGGCAGACTCCGGTTTTTTTGGGGGGAGATGCTCGAGAACATCCGGGTGGAGTCCTGAGGCTCGATCCCGCATTTGCGTATGCCGAGCCTCCTTCCTCATGACCTTTGTCCAGAGTGGAATGCCTCCCCGGCTCCCGGCACATGATCAGTGCATGCTCAGTCACGATATCAGTGCCTGCTCAGCCACGTGATCACTGACGGCACAGTCACGTGATCAGCGCCTCTCAGTCACGTGATCACCGTATGATAAACACGTGATCAGTGAGCGACCAGCCACGTGATCACTGCATGCGCGGTCAGGTGGTCAGTTCCTGATCAGCCACTTGATCAGTGCGTGCACAGTCCCCTGATCAGCGCCTGTCAGTCACTGATCACTGCCTGATAAACACGTGATCAGTGCCCGAACAGCCACGTCATCAGTGCATGCGCAGTCACGTGATCAGTGCATGATAGCCACGTGATCAGTGCGTGCACAGTCCCATGATCAGCGCCTGTCAGTCACTGATCATTGCCTGATAAACACGTGATCAGTGCATGATGAGCCATGTGATCAGTGCCTGATCAGCCACGTCATCAGTGCATGCGCAGTCACGTCATCAGTGCGTGCACAGTCCCATGATAGCGCCTGTCATGTGATCAGTGCCTGATCACGTGATCAGTGCATGCTCAGTCACGTGATCTGCCTGATCAGCCACGTGATCAGTGCATGCGCCAGTGATCAGTGCATGATCAGCCACGTGATCAGTGCATGCTGATCATGATCGCATGATCAGACGTGATCAGTGCCTGCAGAGTCACGTGATCAGGGCCTGCTGAGCTGCGTGATTCCTGCCGGCTCATCTGCATGACAATTGCCAGCTGAGCTGCGTGATTCCTGTCGGCTCATCTGCTTGACAATTGCCAGCTGAGCTGCGTGATTCCTGCCTGGTCACGTGCTTGATTATTGCCAGTTGAGCAGCATGATTCGTCACTGCTGAGCTCCATGCTTATTGCCTGCTGATTGCGTGGTTCGTGTCTGCTCAGCTCTTTGAGTATTGCCTCCTGAGGTCCCTGTTCGGTCGCCACCTGCCGGGGACCAGCCCCAACTGATCCAGGGTATTCGAAGGAGAGATGGCCTAGGCGACTATTTATATGCTAATCAGAGATGTCAAGAATAATAGTATGAGGGGAGCTCAGTAGGAAAATTCGGTGGAGAAAAGAGACTGAGTAGCTTGGTTTACGCGGAAGACCAATCAAACTTCAAGACAAGAAGTTTGCACCACTTACGTAGGCCGCAGGCGCCCTCTCGAATAGCGAAAGGTGCCTCACCCTAGACACCTTCTCGAGTGGGTCTTAGCAGCCCAGGCATAATTAGTAAGCGTGGTGGGTTCCGCGCTCCAGATGGAGACTCAGCTGGAAGTTAAAGGGAAGAATGACAAGGAACTTTATGAATTGGAGCTGTAAGTTAACTCTTTGACAGAGAGAGCGAGATGGTGGTGGGGGACAGCCCCCAGTGAAATCAGAGGTGAGAGCACAAAGCAATACAGTAGGCAGACTCCGGTTTTTTTGGGGGGAGATGCTCGAGAAGATCCGGGTGGACTCCTGAGGCTCGATCCCGCATTTGCGTATGCCGAGCCTCCTTCCTCATGACCTTTGTCCAGAGTGGAATGCCTCCCCGGCTCCCGGCACATGATCAGTGCATGCTCAGTCACGATATCAGTGCCTGCTCAGCCACGTGATCACTGACGGCACAGTCACGTGATCAGCGCCTCTCAGTCACGTGATCACCGTATGATAAACACGTGATCAGTGAACGACCAGCCACGTGATCACTGCATGCGCGGTCGGGTGGTCAGTTCCTGATCAGCCACCTGATCAGTGCGTGCACAGTCCCCTGATCAGCGCCTGTCAGTCACTGATCACTGCCTGATAAACACGTGATCAGTGCCCGAACAGCCACGTCATCAGTGCATGCGCAGTCACGTGATCAGTGCATGATAGCCACGTGATCAGTGCGTGCACAGTCCCATGATCAGCGCCGGTCAGTCACTGATCATTGCCTGATAAACACGTGATCAGTGCATGATGAGCCATGTGATCAGTGCCCGATCAGCCACGTCATCAGTGCATGCGCAGTCACGTCATCAGTGCATGATAGCCACGTGATCAGTGCATGCTCAGTCACGTGATCTGGACTTGATCAGCCACGTGATCAGTGCCTGCAGAGTCACGTGATCAGGGCCTGCTGAGCTGCGTGATTCCTGCCGGCTCATCTGCATGACAATTGCCCGGCTCATCTTGACAATTGCCAGCTGAGCTGCGTGATTCCTGCCTGGTCACGTGCTTGATTATTGCCAGTTGAGCAGCATGATTCGTCACTGCTGAGCTCCATGCTTATTGCCTGCTGATTGCGTGGTTCGTGTCTGCTCAGCTCTTTGAGTATTGCCTCCTGATGTCCCTGTTCGGTCGCCACCTGCCGGGGACCAGCCCCAACTGATCCAGGGTATTCGAAGGAGAGATGGCCAGGGCGACTATTTATATGCTAATCAGAGATGTCAAGAATAATAGTATGAGGAGAGCTCAGTAGGAAAATTCAGTGGAGAAAGAGACTGAGTAGCTTGGTTTACGCGGAAGACCAATCAAACTTCAAGACAAGAAGTTTGCACCACTTACATAGGCCGCAGGCGCCCTCTCGAATAGCGAAAGGTGCCTCACCCTAGACACCTTCTCGAGTGGGTCTTAGCAGCCCAGGCATAATTAGTAAGCGTGGTGGGTTCCGCGCTCCAGATGGAGACTCAGCTGGAAGTTAAAGGGAAGAATGACAAGGAACTTTAAGAATTGGAGCTGTAAGTTAACTCTTTGACAGAGAGAGCGAGATGGTGGTGGGGGACAGCCCCCAGTGAAATCAGAGGTGAGAGCACAAAGCAATACAGTAGGCAGACTCCGGTTTTTGGGGGGAGATGCTCGAGAACATCCGGGTGGACTCCTGAGGCTCGATCCCGCATTTGCGTATGCCGAGCCTCCTTCCTCATGACCTTTGTCCAGAGTGGAATGCCTCCCCGGCTCCCGGCACATGATCAGTGCATGCTCAGTCACGATATCAGTGCCTGCTCAGCCACGTGATCACTGACGGCACAGTCACGTGATCAGCGCCTCTCAGTCACGTGATCACCGTATGATAAACACGTGATCAGTGAACGACCAGCCACGTGATCACTGCATGCGCAGTCAGGTGGTCAGTTCCTGATCAGCCACCTGATCAGTGCGTGCACAGTCCCCTGATCAGCGCCTGTCAGTCACTGATCACTGCCTGATAAACACGTGATCAGTGCCCGAACAGCCACGTCATCAGTGCATGCGCAGTCACGTGATCAGTGCATGATAGCCACGTGATCAGTGCGTGCACAGTCCCATGATCAGCGCCTGTCAGTCACTGATCATTGCCTGATAAACACGTGAGCAGTGCATGATCAGTCACGTGATCAGTGCATGATCAGCCACGTGATCAGTGCATGCGCAGTCACGTCATCAGTGCATGATAGCCACGTGATCAGTGCCTGCTCAGTCACGTGATCTGGACTTGATCAGCCACGTGATCAGTGCCAGCAGAGTCACGTGATCAGGGCCTGCTGAGCTGCGTGATTCCTGTCGGCTCATCTGCTTGACAATTGCCAGCTGAGCTGCGTGATTCCTGCCTGGTCACGTGCTTGATTATTGCCAGTTGAGCAGCATGATTCGTCACTGCTGAGCTCCATGCTTATTGCCTGCTGATTACGTGGTTCGTGTCTGCTCAGCTCTTTGAGTATTGCCTCCTGAGGTCCCTGTTCGGTCGCCACCTGCCGAGGACCAGCCCCAACTGATCCAGGGTATTCGAAGGAGAGATGGCCTAGGCGACTATTTATATGCTAATCAGAGATGTCAAGAATAATAGTATGAGGAGAGCTCAGTAGGAAAATTCGGTGGAGAAAAGAGACTGAGTAGCTTGGTTTATGCGGAAGACCAATCAAACTTCAAGACAAGAAGTTTGCACCACTTACGTAGGCCGCAGGCGCCCTCTCGAATAGCGAAGGTGCCTCACCCTAGACACCTTCTCGAGTGGGTCTTAGCAGCCCAGGCATAATTAGTAAGCGTGGTGGGTTCGCGCTCCAGATGGAGACTCAGCTGGAAGTTAAAGGGAAGAATGACAAGGAACTTTATGAATTGGAGCTGTAAGTTACCTCTTTGACAGAGAGAGCGAGATGGTGGTGGGGGACAGCCCCCAGTGAAATCAGAGGTGAGAGCACAAAGCAATACAGTAGGCAGACTCCGGTTTTTGGGGGAGATGCTCGAGAATATCCGGGTGGACTCCTGAGGCTCGATCCCGCATTTGCGTATGCCGAGCCTCCTTCCTCATGACCTTTGTCCAGAGTGGAATGCCTCCCCGGCTCCCGGCACATGATCAGTGCATGCTCAGTCACGATATCAGTGCCTGCTCAGCCACGTGATCACTGACGGCACAGTCACGTGATCAGCGCCTCTCAGTCACGTGATCACCGTATGATAAACACGTGATCAGTGAACGACCAGCCACGTGATCACTGCATGCGCGGTCAGGTGGTCAGTTCCTGATCAGCCACCTGATCAGTGCGTGCACAGTCCCCTGATCAGCGCCTGTCAGTCACTGATCACTGCCTGATAAACACGTGATCAGTGCCCGAACAGCCACGTCATCAGTGCATGCGCCGGTGATCAGTGCATGATAGCCACGTGATCAGTGCGTGCACAGTCCCATGATCAGCGCCTGTCAGTCACTGATCATTGCCTGATACACGTGATCAGTGCATGATCAGCCACGTCATCAGTGCATGCGCAGTCACGTCATCAGTGCATGATAGCCACGTGATCAGTGCCTGCTCAGTCACGTGATCTGGACTTGATCAGCCACGTGATCAGTGCCTGCAGAGTCACGTGATCAGGGCCTGCTGAGCTGCGTGATTCCTGCCGGCTCATCTGCATGACAATTGCCAGCTGAGCTGCGTGATTCCTGTCGCTCATCTGCTTGACAATTGCCAGCTGAGCTGCGTGATTCCTGCCTGGTCACGTGCTTGATTGTGCCAGTTGAGCAGCATGATTCGTCACTGCTGAGCTCCATGCTTATTGCCTGCTGATTGCGTGGTTCGTGTCTGCTCAGCTCTTTGGTATTGCCTCCTGAGGTCCCTGTTCGGTCGCCACCTGCCGGGGACCAA